>NC_091188.1:13274722-13394722 GCF_040958095.1 Procambarus clarkii
CTGGGGCCGCATACTCCAGGATTGGTCTTACATATGTGGTGTACAATATTCTGAATGATTCCTTACACAGGTTCCTGAACGCTGTTCTGATGTTAGCCAGCCTCGCATATGCCGCAGACGTTATTCTTTTTATGTGGGCTTCAGGAGACAGGTTTGGTGTGATATCAACTCCTAGATCATGTGTGTGTGTGTGTGTGTGTGTGTGTGTGTGTGTGTGTGTGTGTGTGTGTGCGTGTGTGTGTGTGTGTGTGTGTGTGTGTGTGTGTGTGTGTGTGTGTGTGTGTGTACTCACATATTTATGCCTGCAGGATCGAGCTTTAGCTCTTGAACCCCGCTTTATTAGCCGCTGGTTGTCTAATGCAATGACTCCAGACCTATCTCCCTATCATACCTGTTTGTAAAGTTATGAATGGAGTTAGCCTCTATAATCTACGCCTTTAGGTCATTCCATTTACTCACAACCCTTATGTCAAAAGAAAACTTTCTAACATCTCTATGGCACATCTGAGTCTCAAGCTTCCACCCGTGCCCCCCTTGTTCTATTGGTATTCATTGTAAACATTTTCTCTGTTTCCACCTTGTCAATCCCTCTAAGTATTTGATACGTCTGTATCATGTCCCCCCCCTCTCCCTCCTCTCTAACGTAGCCAGGTTTACTAGGTTTACCCCCTAGTAACACACAATCGACTTGAGAATGGTCTAGGACGGACCGAAACGTCGTCGTCCCTTCACCTTCTAGTGTGTGGTCTGGTCAACTTACTTTAGCCACGTTATTGTGACTCATCGCCTGCATAGGTTTACCCCCACTAGTTGTAAGTTGGAGGACCCGCTAAGGCCAAAACCAAGGTAATATCACCTAAAGGAGTTAGGACAGGCCTCCAGGGGGAAACAATTTCCAACAAAATAAGATAAATAAGGTCTGTCGTCTAAAGCAGATCACCTCACTCTGAAACAGATGGGTGATGGATACTCCAGCTGACGTTTTACCTTAATATACTTTATAAACCTTAACCCCCTAAGTACAATATACATACTTTACTACTTTGATCTAACGTTACCTCTCTGACTCCACATATTCGGGAGACGAGATTCACATACAGAAAACTAGTTATAAAGTCAACGATTCCTTAAGAGACAATTTAACTTAACCTAAATGCATACAATTATATCTGACACATGTTGACTGGTCAGTACCTGGATCTAATTACAAGGAACTCCAGGATATGACCAGGTAAAAGGAGATTTTTTGACTGTTGCCGCCGGAGGCAGGAAGTTTATTGTGTTTGGCCGCACCGAACCCGTCCACCACCACCATGGAGCCCCAGCTTCAAGGAGGCCGCCCAGCGACCCGCGTCCCACTGGTCCTCTCAAGGTCAAGTGATCGTACAGCAACTAACTCGAATCTCTAATACCATATTAAATTGCAACCATGCAATTCTAAGTGTGTGTATATATATATATATATATATATATATATATATATATATATATATATATATATATATATATATATATATATATATATTATATATATATTTATAATATATATATATAATATATATATATATATATATTATATATATATATATATATATTATATATATATATTTATAATATATATATATAATATATATATATATATATATATATTTTATTAAATATGACCGAAAAGTAAGATTAATAATTCTAACACGAATTTTCTCAATCTTTCGTACATTATGCTTCACTGTTGGAGGTAAATCAAAAATCACTTCTCCAAAATTCATTTTTATTTCTAGTCTGACGCGACACGGGCGCGTTTCGTAAAACTTATTACATTTTCAAAGACTTCACAAATACACAACTGATTAGAACTTGCGTTTCCCTGATTTTATATCTACATTTGAGTGAGGTGGGAAGGGTGATGTGGCATTACATTTGAGTGAGGTGGGAAGGATGATGTGGCATTAGAGGATATTAATAGGGTATTAAAAGTATCAACACAAGACAGAACACGAAACAATGGATATTGAATAGAAGTGTTTGTAGAAAGCCTATTGGTCCATATTTCTTGATGCTTCTATATTGGAGCGGAGTCTTGAGGTAGGTAGAATATAGTTGTGCAATAATTGGCTGTTGATTGCTGGTGTTGACTTCTTGATGTGTAGTGCCTCGCAAACGTCAAGCCGCCTGCTATCGCTGTATCTATCGATGATTTCTGTGTTGTTTACTAGGATTTCTCTGGCGATGGTTTGGTTATGGGAAGAGATTATATGTTCCTTAATGGAGCCCTGTTGTTTATGCATCGTTAAACGCCTAGAAAGAGATGTTGTTGTCTTGCCTATATACTGGGTTTTTTGGAGCTTACAGTCCCCAAGTGGGCATTTGAAGGCATAGACGACGTTAGTCTCTTTTAAAGCGTTCTGTTTCGTGTCTGGAGAGTTTCTCATGAGTAGGCTGGCCGTTTTTCTGGTTTTATAGTAAATCGTCAGTTGTATCCTCTGATTTTTGTCTGTAGGGATAACGTTTCTATTAACAATATCTTTCAGGACCCTTTCCTCTGTTTTATGAGCTGTGGAAAAGAAGTTCCTGTAAAATAGTCTAATAGGGGGTATAGGTGTTGTGTTAGTTGTCTCTTCGGAGGTTGCATGGCTTTTCACTTTCCTTCTTATGATGTCTTCGATGAAACCATTGGAGAAACCGTTATTGACTAGAACCTGCCTTACCCTACAGAGTTCTTCGTCGACTTGCTTCCATTCTGAGCTGTGGCTGAGAGCACGGTCGACGTATGCGTTAACAACACTCCTCTTGTACCTGTCAGGGCAGTCGCTGTTGGCATTTAGGCACATTCCTATGTTTGTTTCCTTTGTGTAGACTGCAGTGTGGAAACCTCCGCCCTTTTCCATGACTGTTACATCTAGAAAAGGCAGCTTCCCATCCTTTTCCGTCTCGTAAGTGAAACGCAGCACGGAACTCTGCTCAAATGCCTCCTTCAGCTCCTGCAGATGTCTGACATCAGGTACCTGTGTAAAAATGTCGTCAACATACCTGCAGTATATGGCCGGTTTCAAGTTCATGTCGACTAAGACTTTTTGCTCGATGGTACCCATGTAGAAGTTTGCAAACAGGACACCTAGGGGAGAACCCATAGCGACCCCATCTACTTGCTTATACATGTGCCCATCCGGGCTCAAGAAGGGTGCCTCTTTAGTACAAGCTTGGAGTAGTTTCCTCAGAATACTTTCTGGCATGTCAAGAGGAGCACAGGCTGGATCACGATACACTCTGTCGGCTATCATTCCGATTGTCTCGTCCACAGGTACGTTGGTAAACAGAGATTCTACGTCCAACGAGGCTCTTATCCCTGTGGCCCGTGCGCCCCGCAGTAAGTCCACAAATTCCTTTGGAGACTTCAGGCTGAAGGCGCAAGGAACATAAGGAGTCAGCAGGCCGTTGAGTCGCTTCGCCAATCTGTACGTGGGTGTGGGTATCTGGCTAATGATTGGCCGAAGTGGGTTTCCAGGCTTGTGCGTCTTGACATTTCCATACGCATATCCAGGTTTATATTCCCCAATGATCTTTGGCAGGTGGAGTCCGGATTTCTTGGCGTTCACAGTTTCGATCAGTTTGTTGACCTTTGCTTTTAATTCGGCTGTAGTGTCCTTCGTTACCCTTTGGAACTTAGTTTGGTCAGAGAGTATGATGTTCATTTTCGCCAGATATTCGTCTTTTTTAAGAATGACATATATTGGCGACTTGTCACCTCTCCTGACAACTATCTCCTTGTTCTCACGAAGGCTTTTAGCTGCCGCTCTAAGCTCGGGGGACAGTATGGTGCTTCTGTAGTTGCCTCGATTCTTTCCTCCTTCTGCAATAAGTTCTGCTTGTAAGGTATCTTTGGTAGTGACCTTCTTTTGTGTCTCGAGGTCGAATATGTCGTCCAACAGAATTTCCAACTCCACTTTCCGGGCCATTTCACTCGGTCTGGACATAACATGACAGTTTATGCCCAGATTTAGGAGCATAAAATCTGGGCATAAACTGTCATGTTATGTCCAGACCGAGTGAAATGGCCCGGAAAGTGGAGTTGGAAATTCTGTTGGACGACATATTCGACCTCGAGACACAAAAGAAGGTCACTACCAAAGATACCTTACAAGCAGAACTTATTGCAGAAGGAGGAAAGAATCGAGGCAACTACAGAAGCACCATACTGTCCCCCGAGCTTAGAGCGGCAGCTAAAAGCCTTCGTGAGAACAAGGAGATAGTTGTCAGGAGAGGTGACAAGTCGCCAATATATGTCATTCTTAAAAAAGACGAATATCTGGCGAAAATGAACATCATACTCTCTGACCAAACTAAGTTCCAAAGGGTAACGAAGGACACTACAGCCGAATTAAAAGCAAAGGTCAACAAACTGATCGAAACTGTGAACGCCAAGAAATCCAGACTCCACCTGCCAAAGATCATTGGGGAATATAAACCTGGATATGCGTATGGAAATGTCAAGACGCACAAGCCTGGAAACCCACTTCGGCCAATCATTAGCCAGATACCCACACCCACGTACAGATTGGCGAAGCGACTCAACGGCCTGCTGACTCCTTATGTTCCTTGCGCCTTCAGCCTGAAGTCTCCAAAGGAATTTGTGGACTTACTGCGGGGCGCACGGGCCACAGGGATAAGAGCCTCGTTGGACGTAGAATCGCTGTTTACCAACGTACCTGTGGACGAGACAATCGGAATGATAGCCGACAGAGTGTATCGTGATCCAGCCTGTGCTCCTCTTGACATGCCAGAAAGTATTCTGAGGAAACTACTCCAAGCTTGTACTAAAGAGGCACCCTTCTTGAGCCCGGATGGGCACATGTATAAGCAAGTAGATGGGGTCGCTATGGGTTCTCCCCTAGGTGTCCTGTTTGCAAACTTCTACATGGGTACCATCGAGCAAAAAGTCTTAGTCGACATGAACTTGAAACCGGCCATATACAGCAGGTATGTTGACGACATTTTTACACAGGTACCTGATGTCAGACATCTGCAGGAGCTGAAGGAGGCATTTGAGCAGAGTTCCGTGCTGCGTTTCACTTACGAGACGGAAAAGGATGGGAAGCTGCCTTTTCTAGATGTAACAGTCATGGAAAAGGGCGGAGGTTTCCACACTGCAGTCTACACAAAGGAAACAAACATAGGAATGTGCCTAAATGCCAACAGCGACTGCCCTGACAGGTACAAGAGGAGTGTTGTTAACGCATACGTCGACCGTGCTCTCAGCCACAGCTCAGAATGGAAGCAAGTCGACGAAGAACTCTGTAGGGTAAGGCAGGTTCTAGTCAATAACGGTTTCTCCAATGGTTTCATCGAAGACATCATAAGAAGGAAAGTGAAAAGCCATGCAACCTCCGAAGAGACAACTAACACAACACCTATACCCCCTATTAGACTATTTTACAGGAACTTCTTTTCCACAGCTCATAAAACAGAGGAAAGGGTCCTGAAAGATATTGTTAATAGAAACGTTATCCCTACAGACAAAAATCAGAGGATACAACTGACGATTTACTATAAAACCAGAAAAACGGCCAGCCTACTCATGAGAAACTCTCCAGACACGAAACAGAACGCTTTAAAAGAGACTAACGTCGTCTATGCCTTCAAATGCCCACTTGGGGACTGTAAGCTCCAAAAAACCCAGTATATAGGCAAGACAACAACATCTCTTTCTAGGCGTTTAACGATGCATAAACAACAGGGCTCCATTAAGGAACATATAATCTCTTCCCATAACCAAACCATCGCCAGAGAAATCCTAGTAAACAACACAGAAATCATCGATAGATACAGCGATAGCAGGCGGCTTGACGTTTGCGAGGCACTACACATCAAGAAGTCAACACCAGCAATCAACAGCCAATTATTGCACAACTATATTCTACCTACCTCAAGACTCCGCTCCAATATAGAAGCATCAAGAAATATGGACCAATAGGCTTTCTACAAACACTTCTATTCAATATCCATTGTTTCGTGTTCTGTCTTGTGTTGATACTTTTAATACCCTATTAATATCCTCTAATGCCACATCATCCTTCCCACCTCACTCAAATGTAATGCCACATCACCCTTCCCACCTCACTCAAATGTAGATATAAAATCAGGGAAACGCAAGTTCTAATCAGTTGTGTATTTGTGAAGTCTTTGAAAATGTAATAAGTTTTACGAAACGCGCCCGTGTCGCGTCAGACTAGAAATAAAAATGAATTTTGGAGAAGTGATTTTTGATTTACCTCCAACAGTGAAGCATAATGTACGAAAGATTGAGAAAATTCGTGTTAGAATTATTAATCTTACTTTTTCGGTCATATTTAATAAAATATGTCTACAGGAAAGACTGCTACCAAAATATACTAATATATATATATATATATATATATATATATATATATATATATATATATTATATATATAATATAACTATATATATATATATATATATATATATATATATATATATATATATATATATATATATATATATATCATCCTAGCTTAATAATACACTAACAAATTATTAACACAATGTAACTACAAAGCTAAAGGCATCAAAACGTCTGGCAAGTACGGAATCGCCCGCCATTTGCAAATTGAGGAACAGTCCGGTGTATAAACCTACCTGGCCATGAACATTCCTTCTCTAACCAAACCTATCTAAAAAAAAATCTATAATTAAAATAGCACTAATCCAACATATAATCCCACACATTTAGGAACTATCACAGTAAAATCCATGAGTGAAGGATCCCCTATTTCATAAGCCAACAATTACAACACGCTGCTGGGGCCATCTGCCACAGTGCAATACTGGGGCCAGATTCACGAAACAGTTACGCAAGCACTTACGAACCTGTACATCTTTTTTTAATCTTTGGCGGCTCGGTTTACAATTATTAAACAGTTAATGAGCTCCGAAGCACCAGGAGGCTGGTCATAACAATAACAACACTTGATTGGGAAGTTTTCATGCTTGTAAACTGTTTAATATATGTAATCACAACCGTCAAAGATTGAGGAAAGATGTACACGTTCGTAAGTACTTGCGTAACTGCTTCGTGAATCCGGGTCCTGGCCCCAGGGTCGTAACACTCCTCCCCACCCCGGGGGGGGGGAATGTCGCTACTAGAGTAGTAGTTACACTTTTTAATGAGCATACAATGTACAAGCCAAAAAAAGTAACAAAAATACACGGCGAAAGGCAAAAAACACCAATGACAATGTATGATCACTGTAACTGGAGAACCTGAGAACTGTACTGAACCTGTGACAATGGTTCTGGTTTCCTGTGTGTGTGTGTGTGTGTGTGTGTGTGTGTGTGTGTGTGTGTGTGTGTGTGTGTGTGTGTGTGTGTGTGTGTGTGTAATTACCTAAGTGTAGTTACAGGATGAGAGCTACGCTCGTGGTGTCCCGTCTTCCCAGCACTCTTTGTCATATAACGCTTTGAAACTGTGTGTGTGTGTGTGTGTGTGTGCGTGTACTCACCTAGTTGTGTTTGCGGGGGTTGAGCTCTGGCTCTTTGGTCCCGACTCTCAACTGTTAATCAACTGGTACTCACCCACCTAGTTGTACTCACCTAGTTGTGCTTGCGGGGGTTGAGCTCTGGCTCTTTGGTCCCGCCTCTCAACTGTCAATCAACAGGTGTACAGGTTCCTGAGGCTATTGGGCTCTATCATATCTACACTTGAAACTGTGTATGGAGTCAGCCTCCACCACATCACTTCCTAATGCATTCCATTTGTCAACCACTCTGACACTAAAAAAATTCTTTCTAATATATCTGTGGCTCATTTGGGCACTCAGTTTCCACCTGTGTCCCCTAGTGCGTGTGCCCCTTACATTTAATGCACTGCCTAATGCATTTAATTTGTTTACTACTCTGACACTGAAGACATTCTCTCTAATGTCTCTGTGGCTCATTTGGGTCCTAAGTTACCACCTGTGTCCCCTTGTTCATGTTCCACCCGTGCTAAATAGTTGGTCTCTGTGTGGAGTCTTAAGTCCCGGGTCCGAGTCCCGGCCAAAGCAGAAACAAATTGGCAGCGCTTGCTTTTACCTCATGCTTTTGTTCATCAAACAGTAGCAGGTACCTGGGTGTTAGACAGCTTCTGGGAGCAGCACCCCGGGGATAGTCAGTAGTGAGCCTAGTAGTGTGACATACACACTCACGTACACACACACGTACACACACACGTACACACTCACGTACACACTCACGTACACACACACGTACACACACAATACACTCGTCCCGTGACGAAACCCGGGAGAAGGGGGGGGGGAGGATTAGCTGGGAAGCGATCCATAACTATTTGCCCCTGTTCACCCAGCAGTAATTGAAGATCTGAGAGTAAAGCTAATTGGCTGGTCGTGCTATGAGAAGGGGAAGCTCTCAGCCTACAAACAGGACTCAGAAGGTGTCTACTGTACCTACCCGTGTAAAAAAATAAGGGGAGAGAAAGAAAAGAGAGAGGAACAAGGTGAGAAGTAGAGAAAGGTGCAGAGATAAAGACAGCAGAGAAGAATTAACAAAGACTATAAACACACAAACATGCATCCTAGTCCTTCAAGAAACAAATGAATGCACAAAAATGTAAACAAAATTCCAAACAGGCTATTATGTTGAATAGCCTCTCATCCCCCCCCTCCTCCCCCTCGACCTTAGCCAGCCTGCCCGGGTCCCCGGGGAGATGTTTTTTGATGGTAGTGAAGACGACAGAGCGGTACACGTGAAGCAAAGTTGCAAAAACGCTCAAAATAGCGGGAGCTGCGATAACAGCCAGGGGGGGGGGGGGTTGGGGGGGGGGGGGAGCTGGCTTGGGGGGTTGTCAATTTCTTTACATGTTTTTTTCAACATATGTCATTGTGCATAGATGAATAATTTGAAGCATTCATATTTACACATGTTGATGCCTACGTACACACGTTGATGTTCCCAGTGTGGTTCCCGGTCCGCGCCACATGGTTGGTTCTGACTGATCAAGTTCAAGAACGTTTAGTGAGACAATAAAATACAGCTCAAAAGTATAGAGTAGCTTAGGTTATATCTATCCTCCTATGGTTGGTCAGACCGTTCTCGCCAGCGTTCCCAACGTCAAGAAACTGACGTGGTAAAGTGCCTTACCCTACTCTACTAGAAGACCCACGAACAGAAAACGGGATATTATGTCAATTTCGCAAGCCGCTGCCATTTTTTAGTCCGACAGTCTTTGGCCTTAGGTAAAGAACACGTCAACATGCGACGTGGTGCTAGGAGGACGGGTTGGACTGATACCTGGCGTGGTCCAGGGATGAGGCTTGACTCTTGATAACTTGGTGCAACAGGCTGTTACCTGGAGCGGCTCCCTCACATATATATCATATATGGTATATTGTTATTGATCTAATATATCAATAACAATCCAGGCTTCTGGCATGTCTTGCAGGAACTTGTTTCCGGCAATATTTCTTATATTTGTAAGGAGCAGATTGAAAGGTGTGGACCTCTGATGTTCATACAGTGTTCTGTAATATTAGTATATTTTGGTAGCAGTCTTTCCTGTAGACATATATTATTAAATATGACCGAAAAAGTAAGATTAATAATTCTAACACGAATTTTCTCAATCTTTCGTACATTACGCTTCACTGTTGGAGGTAAATCAAAAATCACTTCTCCAAAATTCATTTTTATTTCTAGTCTGACGCGACACGGGCGCGTTTCGTAAAACTTATTACATTTTCAAAGACTTCACAAATACACAACTGATTAGAACTTACGTCTCTCTGATATTATATCTACATTTGAGTGAGGTGGGAAGGATGATGTGGCATTAACACAAGACAGAACAGGGGATATTAATAGGGTATTAAAAGTATCAACACAAGACAGAACAGAAAACAATGGGTATTGAATAGAAGTGTTTGTAGAAAGCCTATTGGTCCATATTTCTTGATGCTTCTATATTGGAGCGGAGTCTTGAGGTGGGTAGAATATAGTTGTGCAATAATTGGCTGTTGATTGCTGGTGTTGACTTCTTGATGTGTAGTGCCTCGCAAACGTCAAGCCGCCTGCTATCGCTGTATCTATCGATGATTTCTGTGTTGTTTACTAGGATTTCTCTGGCGATGGTTTGGTTATGGGAAGAGATTAATAAAAATGAATTTTGGAGAAGTGATTTTTGATTTACCTCCAACAGTGAAGCGTAATGTACGAAAGATTGAGAAAATTCGTGTTAGAATTATTAATCTTACTTTTTCGGTCATATTTAATAATATATGTCTACAGTGTTCTGTATGAACATTGTGTTTTGTGCCTTATATGGCACCTTTACTCTTCACTGAATTTATTCTGCATTTCCTGCCATATCGTTAGCTCCATTTTATTATCCAAGTTGTTATTTTAATGTGCAAATTTGGGACCTGGTCTTCCGGTATATCCCGTGTAGATATTATGTGATACCTCCCTCTTCTCCTTGCCAAAGATTTAATTTTGAGAGCTTTGAGGCGATCCTAATAGTTTAGGTGGTTTATCGTGTCTATGCGTGCCGTATATGTTCTCTGTATTCCCTCTATTTCAGCAATCTCTCCTCCTCTGAAGGGGGAAGTGAGTACCAAGCAGTACTCAAGGCGAGGCAGTACAAGTGATTACAATAGTACTGCACTATATAGTGGAATCTCTGGATTTGAAGCTTCTTGTAATCCGCACTATTTTTTTCTGACTGATGTTATATTCGCTTTGTTATGCTTACTAAATTTTAAGTCGTCTGACATCATTGTTCCCAGATCCTTCTCGGTCTATGAGGAGATTTGACTATGTCTTGTACTCTGAATTATGTATAAAGTCTTCTTTTTATCATGCCTACCTGGAATTTATACTGTTAAACATCATGTTATTTGTTTTTGCCCAAGTGAAGCCATTTATTGATTGATTGTGAATCGTAGTTTTTTAATGTAGTTTTTCAATGTTTTTAATACGTAAAGTACTATTACCAGCACTCGTGTTAATGGTACTTTACGTTTCTTTATGAATATGAAATTCCAGGAGTCGAGACCAGGGGCTGGAAGCTTGGCCATTTTGTCAATGTTTCAATTAAAGTTTGCTGTGCTCGTGTTAAAATTAGTTGTATTGTCAAGATTCTGGATATCGTTTATAACAAAGTTGTCTGCATCTTCAGCTTTCATGTTGTTTATTGGGGTGGTCAACATAGCCACATACTGATCCTTGTGTGTTTCACTAATGTCCTTATCGTTCTCTGTGTATGAACTGAAGGTTCATACACAGTATAGGTCCAATAAGTATAAGTATATAATAAGTTAAGTATAAGTCCAATACTGGTGGAGATTTATGTTTATTTTGTGAATGTGAAAAAATATTTTGTATTTTTTGTGTTTATCTCTTGTGTAACTTTCTGTTCCAGATGAATTTCTTCAGTCTGGTATGATCGCTTCAGCTTCTGCTTTGTTTTTTCTAACTCCCTGTTTAAATTACATTCTATTTGCTCATATATTCATGTCTAAATATTTCAGTTGTTTTCCTTCTTCTTTAGTATCGTCTGTGTTGTCTAAGTTGGTCCTCTGTTTAATCTTCCACAGAGCAACATATTTCCTGGACACTTCGTACGCATCAGCAGTCACGTGTTAGATTCCTGCCACGGTTGTTTTGGTACCTAAGACGGCTCCTACTGGATGTTAGAATATCCCTTCCCTCTTGTGGAGGGAGTGAGAGCATAAGGAGGAAAGAAAGTGAGGGATGAGAGAGGTTAGAGGGTGGTGGTGGTGGTGGTGGTGGGTGGGGGTGGTGGTGGTGGTGGGTGGGGTGGTGGTGGTGGTGGTGGTGGTGGTGGGGGTGGTGGTGGTGGTGGTGGTGGGGGTGGGGAGGGAGGAGTCGACTCTTCAAGAAAGCGGACAAGTACGGTGTAGTGTTGGTGTTGCCGGGTCCGCCGGGGAGGTCCTGGTAGCTGGCCTGACTCCTGGCTCCTGCTGTGTTATCATAAGAGATGGACCTGGTCACGAGTCCCCATTGGCTGCCACGGGGGCTACTGTTGGCCGGGTGTGGGGCGGGGGTAAGGGGAGGGTGTGGGGCGGTGGTGGGGGTATGGGGCGGGGGTAAGGGGAGGGTGTGGGGCGGTGGGGGGGTATGGGGCGGGGGTAAGGGAGGGTGTGGGGCGGTGGTGGGGTGGGGGCGGTGGTGGGGCGGTGGTGAGGGGGGGCGGTGGGAGGGTAGGATTTGTTCATGTATTATACATAGTCATGGGCAGTAATGGAAATGTTAAGAGGCGCATAATGGGCTCAGGAACTGAACCAAAGTTTATTTAGCCAAAAAAGTAATCATCTTCTGAAGCTATTTACACAATTATATATATATATATATATATATATATATATATAATATATATATTATATATATATATATATTATATATATGTACGTCAATAGTTTTTTATATCACAGGTAGTTCAAGAAGTGATCCACAACAGTCCTTATACAACAATTTGTATCTGTAATAAGCCAGTTAGACAATTACCAATCATGCTCTACGCTTAACTGAAGGTACCAGGCATCAGACAATAGCGGCATAAATATAATGGTATTAACAACCTACCAGCGAGTGCAATCCATCAATACACACGTATATAAAATGCAGCTCTTGCATCTGGACTATTCCCCACATATTTAAAAAAATCCCACAGTCAGATTAATCCCCAAGCCAGGGAAATCTCCAACCCAAACTGAGAACTACAGACTAATTTCCCTTCTTGAAATACAGACTAATTTCCCTTCTTGATGTAATCGGTAAAATATTCGAACAAAATAATTAATCGGAGACTTGTGAAGTACATGGAAGAGGAAGACAAGTATAACACCAGACAATATGGGGTTTAACCATCTCAGAGAAGGAGCCCCATACAGCCATAACTCTGATCTACCGGCACATAGCCAATGCAATATCGAAAAAAAAGAACAAAAGAACAGTGTAATATAGTGCTCAGAGACGTTTGGAAAACCTTTGACCAAGTCTGGCCACAGTCTGCCTCCCACAGACCCTGACTGCCATCCTCTGCAGCTCCATAAACCACACAACTGCTGGGCTCAGTAACGCCTGCCACCTGGGTAATATAACAGTCACAAGTGTAATTGATTATGTTCACAGAGGATGCTTCAATATTGTTGTTGTGACGTAAGGAACATAATAGCCAATGTTTAGCCTCTCTGTGAAGATTATTACCTGACATTTAGAAATATAACTGTGAGTAGTCTAGTATGACGAATTAAACATTTCATTGATATATTCCGGGGATATTATGGAGCTGCTAGTTATGTTGTTATTGGAGTCGTTGCTAGCCTTATAGGACCAGACAAGTACCTCTATATAGGCCCGAGTCTTAGAGGTGAGTATCACGTGTTGAGCACCTTACCTTGTCTCATTACTCGTCGACCAGAAGCACAGATGCCAGCATTGCAGCCATGGCAGAGGACAACACTATAAGAGGGTAGTCTGGTGCGTCACAAATTACGATTAATCCACTGTCTTGGATTACACACCTGATCCACCAGTGGTGTAAATAATCCAGGACCACTCCACATATTGATGACTCTCAACCTCTCGCCCGCTTCCTTCCGGCAAATTGATTTCATAGTTCCTCTTATTCCTCTTGAATCAGGGACGGAGACCGAACGAATGAGGGAGAGAGAGAGAGAGAGAGAGAGAGAGAGAGAGAGAGAGCGAGACTGCAGTGGGAAAGAGAGAAGCTGATGGAGTGAATTAGGAAAGAACTTTAGATACAAACTTCAAGTGACAACATGAAATTCGCACAGCAAATAGCAGCCAGAACTGCAGTCTCGGCAGTGATCACTTCATTACCAGCTAATAGGCGCCATTAACCCCTTTATTATCGCTACTCAATTTTTAGTGTATCATGAATTTTATGAGTTTTGTGAGTATGTCATTTTATCCCATGGCGGGGCACTGGACGGAAGTGCTCAGGGGTTAATGGTTCTGTTGCTGGGCATTTATTATTTGTGCCATCAGAATCGAGCTACTAGCTCTTGGACCCCGTCTTCTTGTTGAATCTTGTCTAACCGTCAATTGTCTAATCTATTCAATACCACCCATTTCTCTCTAGCATATCTACTACAAGTATTTCTCTCTCTCTCTCTCTCTCTCTCTCTCTCTCTCTCTCTCTCTCTCTCACACACACACACACATACACACACACTTCCACAGCAACATCTGGAGGGAAGCAATAATGAATGAACAGGTGATAAAACTGAGAAAAGGAGAGAACAAGTACACAGAGAATGACACAGAGGTGTGTGAAGAAATCAACAAAAGATTCCATGAAGTCTTCACAACAGAGCACGGAGAAGTCCCTGTATCAAGAGATTTGGAGCAACTTTAGAAGACCAAGCAACTTTGGAAGAATTTGAGCTTACAAGAGATGAGGTCAAAAGGAATCCGTTGGAGCTGGACGTGACAACGGCTGTTGGGCCTGACAGAATCTTACCATGGATACTAAATTAGGGTGCAGAAGTACTAAGTGTGCGACTCTCTATGGTGTATAGTAGGTCACTGGAAACGGGAGACCTTCCAGAAACTTGGAAGACAGCTAATGTAGTCCCAATATACAAAGGGGTGACAGACAAGAGCCAATGAACTACAGGCCAGTTTCCCCAATTTGTATACATGTAAGATGATGGGGAAGATCGTGAGGAAAAACTTAGAATATCGGGAGGGAAGGAAGTTTGGAACACCACCAGCATGGGTTCAGGGATGGTAAATCGTGCCTCACAGGTTAAATAGAAATCTATGACCAGGCGACAAAAATTAGGCAAGTAACAGAAGGGTGGGCAGACTGCATTTTCTTGGAGTGTTAGGAAGCCTTTGACACAGTACCCCATAAGAGGCTGTTACAAAAGTTGGAGAAACAGGCAGGAATAACAGTTGAGGTGCAACTGTTATTCCTCTGCTAAGTAACAGAAAGCAGCGAGTAACTGGGGGAAAGTGATGTTGGGAAATTGACAGGGTAGACAAGGATGGATTATTTAACATGGGTGGTACACGCACAAAGGGACACAGGTGGAAGCTGTTACGAATCCATATCAGAGTATGGATTCTCACAGGATAAATAATATTGTATTTACATGCAATGTGAATTATACAAATAATGTATTGAGTGATATAGCAGAATGTATGATGGTTTGTATGTATACTGTATGCTGCATGATGGGTGTCATGGCTGGCCTGTTAAGTGAACAGGATATGTTCGTGTCTATTACCTGTGTGCTTGTGGGAGGGGCGAGTAAGGATCGGCTGTTGTGTTGCCAGACGTCGCCTCCTTTTAGAGGTAAATCTATTATTTAAGCCAATTAAAGAATGTTGATACTTTTAGTTATATTATTAGCATGTGTGAAACATTATATTAGTATGATTGTGTCTGAGATTGATTACTTTTGTAGTTAAGAATATTATTAATCGTTCGTCATGCATAAGAGGCAGAGGGGAGGGTTGCCAGCCAGCAGCGGCTCAGGAGCTGGAGGTCTCTGCTGGCAACATATAATTTTACTGGAAGTTAAGTCTTGTAATTGTTTTCTTGTTCTAGTATAGGTGATAGTTATCTGAGGAGACATACATTATGTGAGCCATCCCTTACCGTAGAATTAATTTGCAGTGATTATATTATACTATATAAATAGAATTGATATATATATATATATATATATATATATATATATATATATATATATATATATATATATATATATATATATAATATATATATATAAATATATATATAATATATATATAAATATATATATATTTATATATATATATATATATATATATATATATATATATATATATATATATATATATATATATATATATATATGCGAACAAGCCTGAATGGTCCCCAGGACTATATGCGAATGAAAACTCACACCCCAGAAGTGACTCGAACCCATACTCCCAGAAGCAACGCAACTGGTAACTACAGGGCGCCTTAATCCACTTGACCATCACGGCCGTCAAAAGGAAGTGATAGCCGAGGCTATTTGAGCCACTTCCCCGACGGCAACTCGGATGGTAATCTTGGGCATAGCATTTCACCAAATCACCTCATTCTTTGGGGCACACGTGAGGAACACAAATGCGAATCGGGGAAGAAATAAAAAGATTCATAGAAAACACCGACCTTACCTAACCTTGTTAGTATCTTAAGATAAGCATCTTATAGCTTCGTAATTACAATTATTACCTAACCTATAATAGGTATAGGTTAAGTAATAATTGTAATTACGAAGCAATAAGATGCTTATCTTAAGATACTAACAAGGTTAGGTAAGGTCGGTGTTTTCTATGAATCTTTTTAAGGGTATCTATTATGTTTAGTATATCACCTATGCACGTAGTTAATAAGTCAATATTGACTTTACGAATTTGCGAGAACGGGTTGCATCCCGAGGGCGGTGGTGGAAAAGGTTACAGAGGCACATAATGGGTTCAGGAACTGAGCCCCAGAGTTCGTTTAGCAAGTGACAATCTTTTGACGCTAGTTACACAATTATTAATGTTATATATACATGTGCATATATATATATACAATAATTTACACAAATACATATACATATATACAGATCGATAATCTTTTTGTATCACAAGTGATTCAACAAGAGGCTCATAACAGTCACTATACAAGATACTTTTCTGGGGTGTGAGTTTTCAGTTAAGATACTTTACATCTATGATGAGTCACACAGTTACTAGTCTTGCTCCACACCCACCCAACTGGGCGGCAGCTTTACAGTTATGTGCTCCACACCCACCCAACTGGGCGGCAGCTTTACAGTCATGTGCTGCACACCCGGTGTTGTAATCCACAAGTTAGTAGGAATTATTAGCTAGAGGATCATTACTACAACACTTAACGAATGATGATTGAAAGTACATGTAAGTAGACAGACTATGGATCACATATCTAAGAAAGGTCAATGGATTAAGACCGAAGCTGTTTAGCCAAATGATTAATTCCTGGAAAGAGGAATTATTCTTCGTCAGGCTTCTAGGAACAAGATTACCTCTCTAGGGATAAGGTTAATCGGATTATACCTTCCTTGAGAGGTGGGGTGAAATGGTTGAGGTAGATGGCTGACTGGAGTCAGTCTGATTGTGGAAGTGGAACGAGCAAGTCCTTTTGGATCCCCGTTTGTGGCAGCAGCGAAGTGTAGCAGACAGCTATGCGAGAGCCTGTTGTGATCTTAGTGACCAAGTTAAGTCTGCAGTATGTGAGTATTGAATGTAAGACTAACCGGGTGTGGAGCGTTGTAGTAATCATTCCGTATTAGGGACTTAGGCGGAAGTTACGAGTGTGTGTGGTGATCGCGGAGGTCAAGTGGTCTATGGGTATTGGAAGTGTATTGACCAATAGAGTATGTTAATTAATATAGTATTATTTGTCAGAGTCTATTCTTTGTAATTAAATGACAAAACCCGACGGCCTTTAAATACCTTCCATATGTTCATTCATTGTGTTCCAGTACAAACCTAGTGGTACGCCTCAAGGGTCTGGTGTGTGTAGGAGTACACGGTGGTAGTAACGGTTGCTGAGGCAAGGTGTTATGTGTTGTGTAATCGCTGTGTTCGGAATGAACCGGGGTTCAGCGTCACGACACCACCCAACTGGGCGGCAGCTTTACAGTCATGTGCTCCACACCCAACCAACTGGGCGGCAGCTTTACAGTCATGTGCTGCACACCCACCCAACTGGGCGGCAGCTTTACAGTCATGTGCTCCACACCCACCCAACTGGGCGGCAGCTTTACAGTCATGTGCTCCACACCCACCCAACTGGGCGGCAGCTTTACAGTCATGCGCTCCACACCCACCCAACTGGGCGGCAGCTTTACAGTCATGTGCTCCACACCCACCCAACTGGGCGGCAGCTTTACAGTCATGTGCTCCACACCCACCCAACTGGGCGACAGCTTTACAGTCATGTGCTCCACACCCACCCAACTGGGCGGCAGCTTTACAGTCATGTGCTCCACACCCACCCAACTGGGCGGCAGCTTTACAGTCATGTGCTCCACACCCACCCAACTGGGCGGCAGCTTTACACTCATGTGCATGCATTACTTACAATAAGCAAATTTTGGATACTTCGCTAAGATTCCTGGCAGTACATCATTATGAATGAAGTACTTACACATTTCTTGGACACTATTGATGATGTTATCTCTAAATTCCGCGATTTTGTTACATTCCATTATATGATGACGCAAAGTATGCGAATAGTTCTGCTGACAGAGTTTACATTTAGTCAAATCTACATCAGCAGATGTTACAAACTCCCAGAGGTACTTGTAGCCGAGCCTACGCCTAGCAGTGGTAACATCTAGAAGTCTACTAACCTTATTGGATGACCCATAGACGTGCGGTTCCTCCTACATAATAGAATAATGATAGATGGAGTAACTGGTGTGAATTTCACTTTGCCTCAAGTCTACGAGATTTTGTTGATATTCTATGATTTGTTCAGATCTGAAACCTATATCTATGGGCAGTACAAAACGTCCACCACACTGTGCGACACAGTGGTTGCCAGGATCAGGTTGCGTTACCGTTACCTGTGGCAGGTGGCTGCAGGTGACGGATCTCCCAATCCTGAGCACTCCAGGTGCAAACTCTGTGAGCAGGAACTGGGGCATAAGCTCGCACACTACATCACCGAATGTCCAGTTATTAGACCATTCAGACCAGTTGGCATGAGTTACCTGGAACTTTGTAATTAGTTTATTCACTCTCATGTTTTTGAAGATGTTCTCATATTGCACTCAAAATTTGCCAATGCAGGCTACTGAACATATGCCTTGTATGACTAACCATCCTGCGAGATGGGGACTTTAAGTACCACTGCTACCTTATTCACTTTTGGGTTGATGATATCCTCATAATGCACCCAGAGTCTGCCAGTGCAGACCGCTTATCATATGCCTCTGTATGACCAACCCTACTATGTGATGGGGATTTTTTAGCATCATGTAGCTAGTTTGTTGACACTGTATTCCCCTTCATATAGTCTTGGGTAGCTGCACAAATGCAGATGTACCTAATGTATTAATAATAATAATACAAAAAAGATGTTCCCGGAATACTACTGCCCTCAGGCTGCTCAAAGGCAGTCCAAGATGGTAAGCAATTCCCTCTTTATGAGCAAAAGTCTTGGCCAACTCATCAGTTCTTTCATGCATTCGGAGACCAATGTGGGAAGGAATCCACAGGAGACAGACTGACTCCATCATTGATTATTTCATTATATCTGTGTCTAGCTTCAGAGATAAGCACGTCACAGTTATGCCTTGGGGAGCTGAGGGCAGTCAAGGATGACAAGGAGTCACTTACAATTAGTGTGTCAACTTTGGATTCGTATACGCGCTCGAGTGCAAGGATTATGGCAACCAATTCTGTTTGAAGAGTGGAGGCCCAGTTACTCGGGCGTGCTCCACACTCATGGGAGAAGGAACCATCTCTCCCTGTCACAACAACTGCACCATGGGACTGGTGCAAAGAGCCATCAGTGTAATAATCTGGGAAAGGAAGCGCTCTCTAATCAATGCTTCAATTTGGCTTAAGGCATTGTACTTTGCTTCTTCTCGAAGCAAGGCTTCTTCCATCTACATTATTGCCCCCCCCCGCCCCCCGCATCCCACATCAGTAATTTCCCCAGGAGGATCAAAAGAGTTCCAACATTTTCACCTCCTCCGCAAGAACAGGAAACACTCCTTAATATCCCCCCCCCCCCCCCCTGGCTCAGGAAACATCCCCAGTGCTCCTCCCCCCTCGGGACGTCATAAGCACCAGGTCGCAGGCGTCGTCCTCGCCTCCACCAGGGCAAATATATAAGCTGCCTGGCGCTGGTAGTCTAATAATGGCCTGAGACGAGGAGGGTGTGTGTGTACTCACCTAGTTGTGCTTGCGGGGGTTGAGTTCTGGCTTTTTGGTCCCGCCTCTCAACCGTCAATCAACTGGTGTACAGATTCCTGAGCCTACTGGGCTCTATCATATCTACATTTGAAACTGTGTATGGAGTCAGCCTCCAGGATGAGGTCTACAAATTTACAGGTCCAAAAATCTTCTGTTTTAGCTTCATATGCTTCCCAGTCTATGGATTTCAAGTTGAAGTCGCCGACTATCAACAGTCGTGAACTATCGTTATCCGCTCTCGCTATGATCTCTCTCATTATTGTTATAAGACCTTCTCGTTTACTATCTAACTCCTCCTTTGACCATGTGCTGCTTGGCGGTGGACTATATGCATTTATTATCATTAGTTTATCATCCTCATGGCAGATCTCTAGTGCTATTATGTCAACTTCTTGTGGATTAGCAGTCACTATTTCCTTCACCTTTAGGTGTTCTTTCACCAGCACAGCAACGCCACCGCCTTTCCTAATTTTTCTGTCCCGTCTCCAAATTGAGTAGCCCCTTGGGAATATGACCTCATTTAAAAAAACATCTTCAAGTTTTGTCTCAGTGAATGCAACAATGTCTGGTGTCTGCAGCTGTATTACATCACTTAAAAGTACCTTCGATCTTACTCCATCTATGTTGGTGTATGCAATCTTGAGGAACTTGTTCCCCCTCTTCTTATTTTTCACTCCCCCTTTCTCTAATGATTTTGTTGGTTTGCCTTTATGTACCACTTTACTGGTCTGCCTACCCCTATCACTTTGTAGAAAAAAAGAATTGATTTCTTCTTCATTCCTGCTCTCATTTAAACGTTTTGCCTCGGCGAGGTTCAGTTTCAGCTTATCTCTATCTTCTTTTGAAAGATCTCGTCTTAACGACCACACTTTCCCATCCTCATCACTTTGTAATTTTCTAGCATTCCTTAGTACTTCTTCCATCTGTTTGGCACCATTTAAGGTGATCCTCAAAGGTCGATCTTTCCCTTTTACATATCTGCCTATTCTCCTGTAGTCGCACATTCTCTATGGTTGTAAGACCTTCCACGAGGCCAACAATTTTATCTACTACTTTTGCTTCTTCTACAGCTCTTTCTGACCTAGATGTTATCTCCTTTTCTTTGCAGCAGAAAAACGGGGTCACACACACACAGTGTGTGTGTGTGCGTGTGTGTGTGTGTGTGTGTGTGTGTGTGTGTGTGTGTGTGTGTGTGTGTGTGTGTGTGTGTGTGTGTAAGTGTGTGTGTGTGTGTGTGTGTGTGTGTGTGTGTGTGTGTGTGTGTGTACTCACCTAGTTGTACTCACCTAGTTGTGTTTGCGGGGGTTGAGCTCTGGCTCTTTGGTCCCGCCTCTCAACCGTCAATCAACTGGTGTACAGATTCCTGAGCCTACTGGGCTCTGTCATATCTACACTTGAAACTGTATGGAGTCAGCCTCCACCACATCACTTCCTAGTGCATTCCATTTACTAACTACTCTGACACTGAAAAAGTTCTTTCTAATGTCTCTGTGGCTCATTTGGGTACTCAGCTTCTACCTGTGTTCCCTTGTGCGTGTGCCACCCGTGTTAAATAATCCATTCTTGTCCACCCTGTCAATTCCCCTGAGAATTTTGTATGTGGTGATCATGTCTTCCCGAGCTCTTCTGTCTTCCAGCGACGTGAGGTGCAGTTCACGTAGTCTGTCCTCATAACTCATGCCTCTTAGTTCTGGGACAGACCTAGTGGCATACCTCTGAACTTTTTCCAGCTTCGTCTTGCGCTAGACTAGGTACGGACTCCATGCTGGGGCTGCATACTCCAGTATTGGCCTTACATATGTGGTATACAAGGTTCTGAAGGATTCCTTACACAGGTTTCCGAAAGCAGTTCTGATGTTAGCCAGCCTCGCATAGGCCGCTGATGTTATTCTTTTGATGTGGGCTTCAGGAGACAGGATTGGGGTGATATCAACTCCCAGATCTTTCTCTCTGTCCGTTTCGAGAAGGACTTCATCTCCCATTCGGTATCCTGTGACTGGCCTCCTAGTTCCTCCTCCTAGTTTCATTACCTCACATACTTGGGTTGAACTTTAGTAGCCATTTGTCGGACCATTCCTTCAGTTTGTCTAGGTCATCTTGTAGCCTCATACTATCCTCCTCTGTCCTGATCCTCCTCATAATTTTCGCGTCATTAGCAAACATCGAGAGGAACGAGTCAATTCCTTCTGGAAGATCATTTACGTATATCAGAAACAGTATAGGTCCAAGGACTGATCCCTGTGGGACTTCACTGGTGACTCCCCGCCACTCCGAGACCTCACCTCTCACGGTGACTTGCTGTTACGCTGTTACCCGTGTTACACCACCCGTATTACACCACAAGAAAAGAAAACTTCCTAACATCTCTACGACCCATTAGAATCTCAAGCTTCTATCCATGTGCTCGTGTTCCATTGATATTAATTGGGAATATTTCATCTTTTCCCCTGTCCTAAGTATTTTACGCATCTCCATCATGTCTCCTCACTCTCTCCTCTTTTCTAGCATCGTCAGGTTTAGTTCTTTCAATCTTTCTTCGTATCACATCCCTCGCACTCCTGGGATAACAACAACAAATTGGTTGCACTTGCAACAAGTTTGCCTTGTTGCAAACTTCTAAACCTTTTCACGGCTCCTTATGTGTCTTTCTGAGGGAGGATCCACGATGGGGCGGCATAATGTAAGACCGGTCTCATGTAGGCGGTGTTCAGTGATCTAGATGCTGCCTTATTTAGCTTCCTGCATAATGTTCTGACTTTTGCTGGTGCTCACCTAGTTGTGTTTGCGAGGGTTGAGCTTTGCTCTTTCGGCCCGCCTCTCAACTGTCAATCAATTGTTTACTATTTTTTTCCACACCACACTCCCCAGGAAGCAGCCCGCGACAGCTGATTAACTCCCAGGTACCTATTTACTGCGAGGTAACAGGGGCATTCAGGGTGAAAGAAACTTTGCCCATTTGTTTCTCCCTCGTGCGGGAATCGAACCCGCGCCACAGAATTACGAGTCCTGCGCGCTATCCACCAGGCTACCAGGCCCCTGATGTATGCTGCTGCTGTCGTTATTCTATTTATGTGAGCGTTCATTGTCAGGTTTGGCGTTTTGTCCTTTGTCTCTAGACACTACAGGTAGGTAGTTTGTCTTCACTGTGTACTGAACTTTTGGTCTCCAGTCACCCGTTCCCATTTCTATCACCTTACACTTGCTGGTGTTGAAATTTAGTAGTCATTTCTTAGAGCAACTTGTTAGGTCATCTTGGAGAAACTTTCAATCCTCATCTGTGTCGACTGATATTAGTAATGCATTGTCTGCAAACATTTACAAATAAGACTCAACTCTTGTAGATAGGTCATATACATAAATGATAAATTGTATGGGTCCCAATACTCATCCTTGAGCAACTCTGTTACTCTATGACAGTCCGACTTCTCGCCTCTCACTCTTACTCTCCGACTCCTGTCTGTTAAGTAATTCCTTTTACATTTAAGTGCATTTCCAGTTATTTCCGTCTAACTTTCAAGTTAGCATGGTAATCTCTTGTGACACACGGTGTCGAAGGCTTTTTGGCAGTCCAGAACACCACAATCTGCTTAACCTTACTGTCGTTACTGTATCACAGAACTCTAGAAGGTTCGTGAGACACGATTCCCTTCCCTAAAGCCATGCGGATGATTGTTTACATACCTAATTCTCTCTAGATGTGTAACTAGTCTTATACATATATTCTTTTGAGCACTTTACTGAGGATGCTTGTCAGTGTTACCAGTTTGTAAGTGCCTCTTCTCTATCTCCTGACTCATAAATGAGTACCACATTTGCCTTCTCCAAGCAGGTATGCAATTCTTCCCTTGTAAATGCCTCTTTAAAGATCAATGCTAGATGTATGCTGAGAACCTGCGCCACTTATTTTAACATCCATGGTAACATGCTGCCTGGACAAATTGCTTTAATTTTATTTAGTGATGCTAAGTGTTTCTTTACTTCCTGTGCTGTTACCTCAATATTTAGAAGTCTCATCTCTCGGGCTCAGGCTCATTTGTGAACACTACTCAAGCTGGCATTGAGTTCCTCCCAAATTTCTTTACCACTTCCTATATATTCTCCCCCCCCCCCCTCCCCTTTCTTCTAACCCAGTCATTTTCCTTCATGGATGACTGGAAGTTTACGTTGTTTTCTGGTTTAAGAAGAGGATGGATTTCCACGGCTGACATAGTTGAGTTCATTATGGTCAGAAAATCAGCTTAAGAATGCTAGAGTGCACAACATCCCAGCGCACAGGATTAAAATGTTTAATTATGGACTAAGATCTGCCATGTTGGGTCTCTCTGGAAAGCCTGCGTTGCCAACAAGCCAATGAGATCGGTGTGTGTTTAGTCCCCGATTAATCAGAATGAATGAAGCATGTTTGTCTCGTAAGATGCCAGAAGTCAGCCACCATAAGAGAGGACTGTAAGGTGGTAGTTCCCAACCAAGGGTCAGAGAGACGCGAGATACAAGTCCCACAATCCCAGACTTTTCAATGGGCGCTGCTGTACAGCATGCTCACAGCTCACCCAGGGAATGTTGAGTGCTGTGAGGCGGTTATGGCAGCGTTCTGGTGAAATTGAAATTGAAATTGAAATAAGTTTATTGAGGTAAAATACACACAAAGGGATGAGGTAGCTCAAGCTATTCTCACCCCGTTCAGTACATCGTGTTAATACATACACAGACACACATCACAAACAATAAACATATTACCAAACATTCTCAGAGATAAACATATACATTTCCTGCGTTCTGGTGAAGTCGTGCCTCGTGACCGAGGACCCGCCCTTGTGCACGAAGATGGGGGCCCCTAGCACGGGCCCTGCCTTCCTCAGGGCCCTGACCGGACATGAAAGGTCAGCCCGCCACGTGAGGGATGGTGCGGGCCTGCGTGCGCTGTGCTTGTAAGAGGCGGAGTGGCTGGTGGCACCGCACCTCCAGGACTTGTGTCACTGGGAGGGTGCGCTCGTCTCCCGCGCTGTGGACGGCCCCGCCCCCACGGCGTGCAAGGACAGTGCAATGAGCGCCTTAGAGCAGTACTCCTCGTAGCCGTTGTTGCACGCGTCCTGAGTGCGTTCAGCAGCGCGCGCGCGCGCGCGCGCGTGTGTGTGTGTGTGTGTGTGTGTGTGTGTGTGTGTGTGTGTGTGTGTGTGTGTGTGTGTGTGGGCGGCGCCGTGTGATGGGCGGGCGGGGACGGTGTTCCTTCCTCCCTTTAGCAGTTGCGTGACCAAGGCGCATATAAAGCATGTGGGGAGGGAAGAGCCACATGTGGGGTGGGAAGAGCCACATGTGGGGGAGGGAAGAGCCACATGTGGGGTGGGAAGAGCCACATGTGGGGTGGGAAGAGCCACATGTGGGGTGGGAAGAGCCACATGTGGGGAGGGAAGAGCCACATGTGAGGAGGGAAGAGCCACATGTGGGGAGGGAAGAGCCACATGTGAGGAGGGAAGAGCCACATGTGGGGAGGGAAGAGCCACATGTGGGGAGGGAAGAGCCACATGTGAGGAGGGAAGAGCCACATGTGGGGAGGGAAGAGCCACATGTGAGGAGGGAAGAGCCACATGTGGGGAGGGAAGAGCCACATGTGAGGAGGGAAGAGCCACATGTGGGGTGGGAAGAGCCACATGTGGGGAGGGAAGAGCCACATGTGAGGAGGGAAGAGCCACATGTGGGGTGGGAAGAGCCACATGTGGGGAGGGAAGAGCCACATGTGAGGAGGGAAGAGCCACATGTGGGGAGGGAAGAGCCACATGTGAGGAGGGAAGAGCCACATGTGGGGAGGGAAGAGCCACATGTGGGGAGGGAAGAGCCACATGTGAGGAGGGAAGAGCCACATGTGGGGAGGGAAGAGCCACATGTGAGGAGGGAAGAGCCACATGTGGGGTGGGAAGAGCCACATGTGGGGAGGGAAGAGCCACATGTGGGGTGGGAAGAGCCACATGTGGGGAGGGAAGAGCCACATGTGAGGAGGGAAGAGCCACATGTGGGGTGGGAAGAGCCACATGTGGGGAGGGAAGAGCCACATGTGGGGAGGGAAGAGCCACATGTGAGGAGGGAAGAGCCACATGTGGGGTGGGAAGAGCCACATGTGGGGAGGGAAGAGCCACATGTGGGGAGGGAAGAGCCACATGTGAGGAGGGAAGAGCCACACGTGGGGTGGGAAGAGCCACATGTGGGGAGGGAAGAGCCACATGTGGGGTGGGAAGAGCCACATGTGGGGAGGGAAGAGCCACATGTGGGGAGGGAAGAGCCACATGTGGGGTGGGAAGAGCCACATGTGGGGAGGGAAGAGCCACATGTGAGGAGGGAAGAGCCACATGTGGGGTGGGAAGAGCCACATGTGGGGAGGAAAGAGCCACATGTGGGGAGGGAAGAGCCACATGTGGGGTGGGAAGAGCCACATGTGGGGAGGGAAGAGCCACATGTGAGGAGGGAAGAGCCACATGTGGGGTGGGAAGAGCCACATGTGGGGAGGGAAGAGCCACATGTGGGGAGGGAAGAGCCACATGTGGGGAGGGAAGAGCCACATGTGGGGAGGGAAGAGCCACATGTGAGGAGGGAAGAGCCACATGTGGGGAGGGAAGAGCCACATGTGAGGAGGGAAGAGCCACATGTGGGGAGGGAAGAGCCACATGTGAGGAGGGAAGAGCCACATGTGGGGTGGGAAGAGCCACATGTGGGGAGGGAAGAGCCACATGTGAGGAGGGAAGAGCCACATGTGGGGTGGGAAGAGCCACATGTGGGGAGGGAAGAGCCACATGTGAGGAGGGAAGAGCCACATGTGGGGAGGGAAGAGCCACATGTGAGGAGGGAAGAGCCACATGTGGGGAGGGAAGAGCCACATGTGGGGAGGGAAGAGCCACATGTGAGGAGGGAAGAGCCACATGTGGGGAGGGAAGAGCCACATGTGAGGAGGGAAGAGCCACATGTGGGGTGGGAAGAGCCACATGTGGGGAGGGAAGAGCCACATGTGGGGTGGGAAGAGCCACATGTGGGGAGGGAAGAGCCACATGTGAGGAGGGAAGAGCCACATGTGGGGTGGGAAGAGCCACATGTGGGGAGGGAAGAGCCACATGTGGGGAGGGAAGAGCCACATGTGAGGAGGGAAGAGCCACATGTGGGGTGGGAAGAGCCACATGTGGGGAGGGAAGAGCCACATGTGGGGAGGGAAGAGCCACATGTGGGGAGGGAAGAGCCACATGTGGGGAGGGAAGAGCCACATGTGAGGAGGGAAGAGCCACATGTGGGGTGGGAAGAGCCACATGTGGGGAGGGAAGAGCCACATGTGGGGAGGGAAGAGCCACATGTGAGGAGGGAAGAGCCACATGTGGGGTGGGAAGAGCCACATGTGGGGAGGGAAGAGCCACATGTGGGGAGGGAAGAGCCACATGTGGGGAGGGAAGAGCCACATGTGAGGAGGGAAGAGCCACATGTGGGGTGGGAAGAGCCACATGTGGGGAGGGAAGAGCCACATGTGGGGTGGGAAAAACCACATGTGGGGAGGGAAGAGCCACATGTGGGGAGGGAAGAGCCACATGTGAGGAGGGAAGAGCCACATGTGGGGTGGGAAGAGCCACATGTGGGGAGGGAAGAGCCACATGTGGGGTGGGAAGAGCCACATGTGGGGAGGGAAGAGCCACATGTGAGGAGGGAAGAGCCACATGTGGGGTGGGAAGAGCCACATGTGGGGAGGGAAGAGCCACATGTGAGGAGGGAAGAGCCACATGTGGGGTGGGAAGAGCCACATGTGGGGAGGGAAGAGCCACATGTGAGGAGGGAAGAGCCACATGTGGGGTGGGAAGAGCCACATGTGGGGAGGGAAGAGCCACATGTGGGGAGGGAAGAGCCACATGTGGGGTGGGAAGAGCCACATGTGGGGAGGGAAAAGCCACATGTGAGGAGGGAAGAGCCACATGTGGTGTGGGAAGAGCCACATGTGGGGAGGGAAGAGCCACATGTGAGGAGGGAAGAGCCACATGTGGGGTGGGAAGAGCCACATGTGGGGAGGGAAGAGCCACATGTGAGGAGGGAAGAGCCACATGTGGGGTGGGAAGAGCCACATGTGGGGAGGGAAGAGCCACATGTGAGGAGGGAAGAGCCACATGTGGGGTGGGAAGAGCCACATGTGGGGAGGGAAGAGCCACATGTGAGGAGGGAAGAGCCACATGTGGGGTGGGAAGAGCCACATGTGGGGAGGGAAGAGCCACATGTGGGGAGGGAAGAGCCACATGTGGGGAGGGAAGAGCCACATGTGGGGAGGGAAGAGCCACATGTGGGGAGGGAAGAGCCACATGTGGGGAGGGAAGAGCCACATGTGAGGAGAGAAGAGCCACATGTGGGGAGGGAAGAGCCACATGTGGGGAGGGAAGAGCCACATGTGGGGAGGGAAGAGCCACATGTGGGGTGGGAAGAGCCACATGTGGGGAGGGAAGAGCCACATGTGGGGTGGGAAGAGCCACATGTAGGGAGGGAAGAGCCACATGTGGGGTGGGAAGAGCTTGTGCTGAATACCTAATAATAATATAAATTAGTTTTCTCATAACTCTTCCTACCTCTTACTTTTATTTTAATTTTCTCTCCCCTCTCCTTTATTACTATCTTTCTCCGCCTCTCCTTCCTCCTGTCTCTACTATTGCTATCTTCTCCTCTTCCACCTTTAGCCCTATCTCTCCCTTCTTATTTTCCCCTATCTCCCTTACTCCATCTTTGCATTCTTCTACTCTTCCTCCTTATATCAATATATATATATCATCTGGTTCCCTCTTTTCTTCCTCCACTTTGAGCAGTTCCTCCTCCTCAGGCCGGCGCCCCAGTACCAACAGCGGCCGGACCAACTGGTCGGAACACCTCACCTAAATCCATGATTCATGTCCTATTAGGCTACGAAGCTCAACTAAGGGGCAATTAGGAGCACAGCTGCCACACTAGAACCGGGAGGGGAGGTGTGTGTGTGTGTGTGTGTGTGTGTGTGTGTGTGTGAGAGAGAGAGAGAGAGAGAGAGAGAGAGAGAGAGAGAGAGAGAGAGAGAGAGAGAGAGAGAGAGAGAGAGAGAGAGAGAGAGAGAGAGAGAGAGAGAGAGAGAAGTGGTGGGGGAGGGATGGGGGAGAGAAACGTCCAATGAAACACGCATCAATTTATACAAGAACTTTGAAATCTATACAAATAAAAATGTAAATGTTCGTTTGTTCAAAATCGCTTATCTCCGAAAGTTCTGCGCTGATTGCTTTGAAATTTTGACAATTTTGAATGAAATTTTGAATGTTCCATTCGTATACGAGCGGGTTTTTATATACATACTATATAGATGCCACACCTGTGACAGGTAAAAACATGCGGTTTTTTTTATAAACAGCGCCAAACAGTGCATTGGAATTGAGCTGTGTTGTTTACCACACCGTTCATTTCGTGAGTATAGTTTATTATGTTTTTTATTTTTCATAGTTTTTCATTTATTTTTTTAACTGTTCTTCTTATTTTTCAGTGATGGGGCCATTAGATCATTTGATGTTCCCAATTTTCTGATGGGAACATCAAATCAGTTGGGAATTCATTAGACGAGGGAGTGGGGAATGGTTGGGAGGACGAGGGGACGGGAGTGGGGGAGGACGAAGGGACGGGGGAGTTAGGGATGGTGGGGACGAGGGGATGGGGGAATGGAGAATGATGGGGAGGGAAAGGGGACAGAGGAGTGGAGGATGGTGGGGAGGACGATGGGACAGGGGAGGGGGGAATGGTGGGGAGTGGAGGACGAGGGGACGGTGGAGTGGGGAATAGTTAGGAGGACGAGGGGACGGGGGAGAGGGGGGGGGATAGTGGGGAGGACTGTGGGACAGGGGAAGGTTGCTGTGGCTCAGCAATGCACATGCGCTGAGCCACAGCAACGCGTGGCCGGGTACAGCTAGTAAATCAATATAAAAAGACTGACTTGGATGGTTAAACGATAAAGAGATTACAAGTCACCCAGCGATTAATACTGGCAGTTCACACAACGATCACAAGTCACCCAGCGATTAATACTGGCAGTTCACACAACGATCACAAGTCACCCAGCGATTAATACTGGCAGTTCACACAACGATCACAAGTCACCCAGCGATTAATACTGGCAGTTCACACAACGATCACAAGTCACCCAGCGATTAATACTGGCAGTTCACACAACGATCACAAGTCACCCAGCGATTAATACTGGCAGTTCACACAACGATCACAAGTCACCCAGCGATTAATACTGGCAGTTCACACAACGATCACAAGTCACCCAGCGATTAATACTGGCAGTTCACACAACGATCACAAGTCACCCAGCGATTAATACTGGCAGTTCACACAACGATCACAAGTCACCCAGCGATTAATACTGGCAGTTCACACAACGATCACAAGTCACCCAGCGATTAATACTGGCAGTTCACACAACGATCACAAGTCACCCAGCGATTAATACTGGCAGTTCACACAACGATCACAAGTCACCCAGCGATTAATACTGGCAGTTCACACAACGATCACAAGTCACCCAGCGATTAATACTGGCAGTTCACACAACGATCACAAGTCACCCAGCGATTAATACTGGCAGTTCACACAACGATCACAAGTCACCCAGCGATTAATACTGGCAGTTCACACAACGATCACAAGTCACCCAGCGATTAATACTGGCAGTTCACACAACGATCACAAGTCACCCAGCGATTAATACTGGCAGTTCACACAACGATCACAAGTCACCCAGCGATTAATACTGGCAGTTCACACAACGATGCCAATTAAACCTGTTAACTAAACCATTTGCCAACTGACCCTTGACACAAATATTAATAGCGAGAACAACTGAAATAAATAAAATAATGTCGATCATTCATGATAAATGAAAATATAAAAATAAACTACATTGTCGCGTGATAATAGAAGCAACAAGGATAGTTTGTAGCAAGAACACTTCTTATAAACTTCTAAGTGCACCAGATGAAAATAAAGTGACTCGGAACACACTTGCAATCCTTAAGTATATATATATATATATATATATATATATATATATATATATATATATATATATATATATATATATATATATATATATATATATATATATATGCTCTTATCCTGACCTCCTTCTAAGTGCTATATAGTCTTAATGGCTTGGCGCTTTTCCCTGATAATTCCCTTCCCTTCCCCTATGTTTGCTATATTTAGGTATGTTGTGTGTGTGTGTGGTCTTAACACTGTACACTTGTGGTGTGGTGTCTACACCTCCATGCATCTACCTGTTGTGTACCCGTTGACGAGTTCGAGAGTTCTAGCCGTGCAGCCTTGTCTGTGTGGCCAGCCTCGCCTGGTGGTGACTCTCCACGTGTCCCTCACAGCCTTCACAGACGTCCTCGTCTGGTCATACCGACAGAAACTTGACCGGTTCAATTTTGAAAGCTTCCGCTGTTATTTCAGCGACGTTCCTTGAATGTAGTGTTTACAATGTGTTCTCTAATTGTGCCAGTGACACCTCGACTTTACATTGGAATTATTTTGCACTTCCTGCCATATCTCTCACTCTAGTATGTTGTAATTTGACTGTGCAGATGTTGGCAAAGAATAATGAAGCTATTTTGTTTGCATTATTTTGATAACAATTTTTTTAGGTAGGTGTATTGCCGCTCCAGTTTACTTGTATGTGGTTGGGCATACTGAACTTGGTCTAACCAGTACTGGTTGTTGTCGTATTGTTGCATGTCACAGTGGTGATGATGGGTGCAGCAGTAGCTGTGTGTGTGTGTGTCTGTGTGTGTGTGTGTGTGTGTGTGTGTGTGTGTGTGTGTGTGTGTGTGTGTGTGTGTGTGTGTGTGTGTGTGTGTGTGTGGAGATATCTATCTTATCTGTCAAGGTGTTCCACAAGGATGCTTCTCCTGGTTAGTGTATTCTTAGCTTCTTCTGTGGTGTCTAATCATAAGTCCTTCTGCTGTAGTGTTCAATTAGAGGACCTTCTCATGTTGTGTTCACTTGTAATTACTTCTGTTTCTAAATAACAGGTTTCCTCCTTCTTGATTTACTGTTGTTTCTTCTCATCTTCATTATCTTGCTTTCAATTAAATTCCAGTAGCCATCTATCTTACTAATGCTACATTTTGTTCAAGTCCTCCTGGTACAGTCTGTAGCCTTCATGTATCCATAATCTCCTCCACACCTCTCCTTCAACCATCATATATTACACATCATCCTCCTAGTAGAGGTTCTACGCTAAACTCATGAAAACTAGAGGTCGTGACTCCTGCAAAACCTGAGTTACGTCGCTGTGTTCCGACTTCACTGTCACAATGACCAGTTCCGGCCAGTCGTGAATGCCTCACCATGTTCACTATACTTCCTGCCGCCTCAGCCACAGTTCTACTTTGTGTATAAGTCTTCTATTGGGAACGGTGTCAAAAACCTTCTGGTAGTCTAGAAATGTGCAGTCTATCCACGCCTCATTTTCGTGTCTTATTTTAATTGGTCATTCATTCTCGTATATTTCGTAAAATCGTTCTCTTCCTTTTGACGAATTTTTCTCCTATAACTCTTAATTATTGTGCGTAGTTTACAACTAATTAATTGCAAGTGAGGTTTTTTTATGAGTATAACAATTCGTTATATTAATCATAATCATAACTATGAATATTAGTGTCAGTACTTTTATTTACACAGTTATTATAAATTTATGTAATAATAATAATAATACATTGTGTCGGGGGACAGGCAGACAGCTTATACTTACAGTACATGTTAGTACTGTAAACTGTAGCAATGCACTAAAATTAAATAAAACGAATTAATAAAAAATAATGGGGGTGGTAGGAAAGGAAAAGATTAAAGTGTTCAGTGAGAATCCACAAGGTCTTATCTGAACACTCTTTATTTTCTTCTTCGAGGATGTGGGTCCCTTCAATTGCACCAGCGGTGGTACCCCTGCCTAGACATGTTAGTCTTATATCTAGTCCCCTCTCCCAGGCTCGAATCACTGACCCTCCCCAGGACGCAACCCCGCAACAAGCTGACTAACTGTGATTGGTTGCCCATACTCGTCATCACCAGACTGTGCTCTTGTTATCCCTAATTCTCCTGTAATTATGTCGCAGGAACTGTTCCCTGCTTACTTCTGCAGGGAGGGAGGGAGGAGGAGGATGCTGCATCACTCCACTTGTGAATTGGTTCCTCAGCCATACCTTGGGGGGGCTTTGTGAGCCGCAGGCCGGGCTCTGCCCGCCTTAGCTCTTGAATTTTCCCCCCACACTTGTCTTACAGATGTTCCTCTTCCAGTGGAGCTAGTGAAGTCAAGCCATTGTCTTTCCCGCTCTTTAATCTTCTCTTCCCTGTCTACTTGACACACAGTTTTAAACAGCTCTTGGTTGCTGTCAGTGGGATGTCTTCGGTACTCTCTACTCATGTCTCTTACATTTGCATTGAGCATCTTTATGTAATCGTTCTCATGCCATTTTATTTTATCATTTCTGAGGGTTACTTCGCTGAGTCGTACGGCGCGGAACTCTGAGACAGTGCTCAATTTGGGTATTAAGGTCATCAACAAATATATCTACAGATTCGAGAACCGCCATTGAAATCTTGCAACAAGAACACATATGTGATAACATCCATCTGATCACAAATGTCATATCATTAATGCAAACACTCAAACGACAAGACCGACGGGTACTTATCAACTGGGTGCCAAGTCATGTGGGAATATTAGGAAACGACATTGCAGACGAAGTTGCAAAATTTGCAACAAAGTGGAGAAATGTAGACATTTACATACCTCGGAGTCTATCACAGATTAAGAAAGTAACTAGAAACAGAGCAATGCAAAAGATATACAGTGACCACAACACAGCAGTTGCAACATCAGGATCTGCGGGTTGGTACAAGAATTCAACCAACTACGAACCACTAAGTTTAATGAAAGGGAGCAGTAGAACAGCAGAAGTACACTTAATCGCATCAGGCTTGGATACCCATGTGCATGGGAAATAGGCTTACAGGTTCCGGAAGATGAGAGGGAATGTCAACACTGTGGAGAAATGCCCGACAGACCACAGGAACATTATCTAACACAGTACACAGTTACAAACCTATTAAGATTTCAACTTACATTCAACAGAGCAGAAGAAGTTGTCAATCACGTGGGACAAAATCTTACTGAAGCGACCATACGAGTCATAAATACTCATACTCCGCCCAAGTAAAACAGAAACAAGCAACACTTAGTGGGCAAGCCAGAGGCTTAGGGCCCGCGCAGGAATATCCTTGCAAAAAAAATCAATGTCTTCTGGGATTTGGTATTCCGTGAATCAGTTGTCATCTTGTTTATGAACTGCGGCCTCATATCTGGTCCTAGAGATAACCTTTTCTTTTGTCTCTTTCCTTTTCTTGCTCATGTCGACGGTGGTAATTAGCGCCCAGTGGTCACTACATAGACTGTGTATAATGTGTGTACTGGCATCCGTGTCCTGTTTATTCAGCAGGAGAGCATAGTCCAATCTTCCTCCTCTGAGGTGAGTTGGCTGTAAGGAAGTAAGGGGCGCTATGAAAAAGGGTATAAGCACTGCACCTGGTGAAGATGGCGTCACCTACGACATACTCAATGCACTGTGTGAAGTGTCTGGGAATCCACTACTCCACCTGTTTAACAAGTCATTCCTAAGTGGAGTGTTGCCCACACAATGGAAACACACAATAATTGTTCCTATACCGAAGCCCAATGACCCTGGCAATTACAGACCTATCAATCTTATGTCATGCACTTGCAAGATGCTTGAAAGGATCGTCCTAAACAGATTGTTGCACAAAATAGGCAGGTTAGGGGAGGGGGTCAAAGGATGTGTTAAAGGATGGAGCACAGCAAATTGTATAGTTAATTACTTAGTTAATGACACAGCTAAGTACTCTATATTTGTTGACATCAAAGCAGCCTCCGACAAAGCACAAGGGATTGCGATCCAGGACGAGCTTGCACGCATGGGCGTCAAGGGGAGACTCATGAAATGGGTTGAAGACTCGGGAACAATGAGTACGGCACTCGGGACCCCCCAAGGAGGGTGTCTTAAGCCCCACACTATTCAACATACTTATGAACGTCATTGCAAATATTGACTTTCCGGAAGGAACACAACAAGTGGAAAAAAATAATCAGTCCATTGAACGCCTTCGAACGAAATGTGTTGAACTCGGTTTCACTCTCTCCACAAATAAGACAAAGGCATACTCTCATCACAAGCGGGAACGGGGGGGGGGGGGGGGGGGTGAAGGGTAAATGAAGAACTGCAAATTAATGGTGTAACACATGAATGGGTTGACCACTACAGGTACCTTGGTGTCACTGGCGGCTCTAACAAGGGGAAGAAAGAGGAACTCAACCAGCTCATAAGGGCATGTAAACATCGACTCAGGGCACCGAAAGCCATGACCTGGTATGGGCATGGGGCCTCTATTGCCGTGCTTAAAATGTTGAACACAGCCTATGTGCGCTCCGTCATAGACTTTGCCACGCCAGTCTTGTGCACTTACTCCTAAAGCAATATGAAAAGACTTGAAAGCAGACAACAAGAACCCATGACATTCATTCTTGGGAGTTCCAATAACTGCCACAGCATCTAATCTACGAGAGGAGTTGTCTCTCCCCAGTGTTAAAAGCGGAATTAAGGAACTGAATGCTAAGCTTGCAATTAAGATAACCAGAGATCCCCATTACAATGATATTGCTAAGAAAAAACCGAGTTCTGTGCTACTTACAAATGGAAACAGGAAAAGCAAAAAATGGTATCAGAGATCAGTCTGCTATCTCGAAGAACTTCACCTGCTTGAGCAAGCCCGTGAGCTCCTGCCTGTAGAGAGGTTACCTCCCTGACTGACCCATGTAGGATTATTATCAATGAGATGACAACGAAAAAGTCCAACATGATACCACAAGAAATAAGACACAGGTATCTTGAGGAAATTTATAAAGAAGAATTTATAAAGCAGGAAATGAATTAGATCAAATATACACTGATGGGTCATCTGACACTGTCAATGGCAGGGCTGGTGCAGCATACATTGTAATTAGGGATAATACGTTACAACACGGAAATGAAGAAAAAGCCCGCATTGAGAACTATGCCTCTTCAAAGTAAGCAGAGCTCACTGCCACTGTTATGGCGTTAAGATTCCCTGAAAGAAACACTAACGGTGCAGTGATCAGCATTGATTCACAAGCAGAGCTACAAAGCCTTACTAAAAGTCGGGCAGAAAATCTTGCGATAGTCGCTGAAATCAAGAGAGCAGTGAGGGTACTAACCAATCAGGGAAGAGTCGTCAAATTTCTTTAGATCCCCTCCCATGTTGGAATCTGTGGAAATGAACGAGCGGACGTGCTGGCTGCTGAAGGAGCTGAAGGAGATTATATTGAATACTTCATACCCAAGACTCTACTACAAATTAGAGTTATTATCAGACAATATAATCGTGACAAGGAAGTGAGGAAATGTGGACAGCAGCATAAACCCGTGAATCTGTACGCTGGTACAACATGGTTGCTGCTGGCAATCCCAATCATTATGGACGAAGAGGAGGTGGCCGCGGGAGAGAATCATTAATAGCGAGAATCCGTCTTGGATACAAATATCCATGGAGATTCAGAATGGAAACAACAGCTGAGCAGAGGAGTTGCAGAATCTGCGGTGAGAGTGATGGACACCGCCTTGACCACCACCTTAAAGAGTGTGAACATCTAAGAGTCATTAGAAATATGTGTAGAATAATAAACCCCACATTGTTTGAGTTATGAAAACATTTTTTTGTCAAATATAGATACTGTTCTTAAAAATTTTCCCCATTTTGCACCCGCAAGATAACGTAAGATTTTAAGGGGTTGACGAATGTTAATCTTCTTGTTTGATAAGCTGTTCACTTGAGACAGTTAAGCAAGTCCCAGCTGTATTCACCTAGTTGTGCTTGCAGGGGTTGAGCTCTGCTCTTTCGGCCCGCCTCTCAACTGTTACTAACTACAATTTTTTTTCTCCCACCCCCCCCCCACACACACACACGGCAAGCAGCCCGTAACAGCTATCTAACTCCCAGGTGCCTATTTACTGCTAGGTAACAGGAGCATCAGGGTGAAAGAAACTCTGCCCATTTTTTCTGCCATGACCAGGGATCAAACCTGGACCCTAGGATTATGAGTCCAGAGCGCTGTCCACTCAGCAATCAGGCCTGCTGTGTCTGGGTACAAGTGACAGGATGAACAACGTAACGGAGTTTCTTCCTATTGGGGAGTGTTGTACCTGCTGCTATGGCGGTGTGTCTACATGTGAACCTTGGACCCTCATGTAATAAAAAAAATGATGAGGCAGAGATGAGAGAAGGACGAGATGCAGGAGAGAGGTAGGGAAGAGGGAGAGGAGTGGAGGGAAGGGATGGGGAGGGATGGGGGTGTGGAGAAGTAGGACAGAAGGTGGTGTGAGGTTCAGCTCCAGAAGCTGCCTCCAAGAGAACGTGTTCCCACCTTCCTGTGTGTTTAGTATTCTGCTCCATCCCACGGTACACCTAGCACGCACGCACACACACGCACACGCACGCACACGCACGCACAGGTGCAAACCGAGTATCTAAATGGGTCACAGAGATATTAGACAATTTTCAGTGTCAGGGGTAGTTAACAAATGGAATGCATTAAGAAGTGACGTGGTGGAAGCGGACTCCATACACAGTTTCAAATATAGATACGATAGAGCCCAGTAGGCTCAGGAACCTGTACATTAGTTGATTGACAGTCGAGAGGCGGGACCAAAGAGCCGAAGCTTAACTCAGGAGGTTAAGCTAGTATTATGCAACCCCTCACAAGCACAACTAGGTGAGTACACACACAAAATCAACTAGGATGACTGATGAAGATTAAACCACCCAAGAGGTGGCACGGGCATGAATAGACCATAAACTCAACTAGGTTGCTGTAGGTTCACCTACCCGAACACACAGGTGCAAGTAGCACGGGCTATGGTGAGCCCGTAGTGGACTTACCTGGCACAGGAGCGGGGCTGTAACTGTCAACTAAGATTGATAACAGATTAAGCCCGTGCCCCCTCTGGGGCACGGGCATGAATAGCCCGTAAGTTGAGGCTGTTTGAAGCCATTACCAATACCAGTAGCTGATAGTGTTGATCTATGGATCTGTGGATGACTGTCAACTAGGTGAATACATAAAGGTATATGTGCTTGGGACACGTTAAGTGAGGTGGTAGATCCAAAAACTATCAGTAGAATCAGTGTCATAAAGCAATTAAAGGGAAGACGGGCCACCACCAGCGTAGCTCTCATCCTGTAACCTTTACACTTGAATAATTCCACCGTAACAAAGATGACCGGCAAGATTACGCAGACACACAGTTAGGACAGCGGGTCCAGCCGGGGGGGGGGGGGAGGGGGGGGAGGGGGGGGGAGGGGGGGGGGGAAGCCTCTTCCTCACTCCTCCAATACAACTCGGAATTTAATATCCCGGTCGCTGGCTCACTCCATCGACCGGGGTCACAACTCCTCAATGGCCGGGTTTGGAATATGTAGGGTCACATTTTTCTCAGCACCGTATTTGTACATTTGGGAGTCGTTCGTCTTTTTTTTAACAAGTGTTTACGATAGTGGCGGAAGGCTGCGCTGCTGGAGAGCTCTGGGTGATAATAGCAGTGCGGATGGTATTGAATTGCAGATGTGGCTGGATTCCTGGCCCTCGACCCCCTTCCCGCCACCACTCCTCTGTTGTCGTCCACAGCCCCACCCGCTGGGATCTGCTCTCTGCTCAATTGAAGGACTGTTGAGATGCGCTGGCCAGAGTGCGCTTTACTAACATTTGTGGATTTTTTGTGTGTGTGTATGTACAGGAGTGTGTGTGTGTGTGTGTGTGTGTGTGTATTCACCTAGTTGTGCTTGCGGGGGTTGAGCTTTGGCTCTTTGGTCCCGACCGCTTGGTCCTGTGTGTGTATTTAATATTTGTGCATGCAGAATCGAGCTCTATATCTTGGACTTCGCTTTTGTAGCCGCTGGTTGCCAAATGCAATGACTCCTCACCTATTGCTCTATCATACCTACTTTTAAGGTTGTGAATTGAGCTTGCCTCTGTAACATGCTCCATTAGGTTATTCCATTCACTCACTTCCCTTACGCTAAAATACAAGTTTCTTACATCTATACGGTACATCTGAGTCTCCATTCGTGCCCCCTTTGTTCTATTTGTATTAGTTATAAACATTTTTTTTTCCACCCTGTCAATCCCCTTAAGCATTTTATATGTTTTGCTCATGTCTCCCCTGTCTCTCCTCCTTTCTAGCGTCGTCAGGTTTAGTTCCTTCAGTTTCTTTTCATACCTCATTATTCGCAATTCTGGAACGAGTCCAGAAGTTACCTATGATGAAGACATTGAAAAACTACAAGCCAATATTAATAAAATTTTCGACTGCTAACATCATGATAGCAGAAAATAACATGACGTTTAACAGTGATAAATTCCAGGTACTCAGGTACGGTAAAAATGAGGACCTTAAACATAATACAGGGTACAAAACACAATCAAATGAGCCCATAGTAGGAAACCAGCATGTAAAGGATTTGGGACTAATGATGTCCGACGACCTAACGTTTAGGGAGCATAACCAAGCGAATATTGCGTCAGCCAGGAAAATGAGAGGATGGATTACGAGAACTTTCAAATCCAGGGATCTCATCACAATGGTTGTACTATTCAAATCACTTGTGCTGTCCCGTCTTGAGTATTGCTCAGTACTCACTTCCCCCTTCAGAGCAGGAGAGATTGCTGAAATGGTGGGAATACAGAGAACATATACGGCACGCATAGACGCGATAAAGCTCCTGAATTATTGGGTGAATATCAAAGCTCTCCAAATGTACTCACTAGAAAGGAGACGAAAGATATCAAATAATATACACGTGGAAAATACTGGAGAGCCAGGTCCCAAATCTACACAGTAAAATAACAACGTGCTGGAGTGAACGATATGGAAGAAAATGCAGAATAGAACCAGTGAAGAGCAGGGGTGCCACAGGCACAGAGAACACTGTATAAACATCAGAGGTCCGCGTTTGTTCAACATCCTCCCAGCGAGAATAAGAAATATTGCCTTTGTCTATGTCCGATATGAGAATGAGAAAAAGTACTGAAGCAAGCACAATATCCTGGGGGATAATATGGATTTTACACTGTTGACTCACACTGGGTTCTGTCTGGAAATTGAAGATCCATCTTCTTATTTTCCCAGTAATTCCTTTTTAACGCATTTTGTGTGCAAGAACACCATGGTCACATGTGTTGAAGACGTTTGCGAGATCTGTGTATATTTCACCAGCGTTCTGCTTCCATTATCACATGTAAGGCCATGGCCTAGTGGTTTAATATTTGAGAGAGGCAAGAGCGCCCTGTTCTGAACCCGTGTTGTCTATGGTTATGTAGACGCTGTGATCCCATGTATTTTGTGATCTTACTTCTTAGCACTCTTTCAAAGATTTTGATGTGTGATGTTAATGCTGTCGGTCTGAATTTTTTTGTCTCTGCTTTATTCCCTCCTTTATGGAGAGTGTTATCTCTGCTGTTTTTAGTATGTCAGGATAACACCCGTATCTAGTCTCCATCTCCTAAAAATGTTAGAGGCCTGAGATAGTGTTTTTCTACAACTGTTGATTAATATGAAATTCCAAAAATCAGGGCTTGGTACAGAGTGCATAAGCATACTGTCTTTGGCTACTTCAAAATCCAGTGGGGGTTAGGGTGACATCTAATACATGATTTGATGTTAGTATCATATTTATGAAGAATTTGTTTGGGTTAACAATCTGCAGTACCTTTAGAGGCTTACTGAAGACGGAATCGTGCTGTAAACTTAGTATTTCTCCATTTTTTCTGCTATTATCTGTGAAGATTCACTCTTCCATTCGGAGGGAACCAATACTAGGTCTAGTTTCCGCTTTAGATTTTGCAAGAAAGAAAAAGTATTTCGGATTCCCCTCTTTCAACAATGGCGTTTTTATCTCTCATTGTCTCTCCTAGATTATATATGATTCTTGTAGCTTTAATTCAATCGTTTCTATTTATCGACACAGCCTTCCTTTTTGTTTTTCAGATAGGGCGAGGCGTTCAAGTTGTTCCGCAAACTGTTTTCTTCGCATATAGAGGCGTTCTCTTCTTTTTTGTATAGAGGTATGTTGCCAAAGCATATTTCTAGAGCTACTGAGCTTATTTTTTCCAGACGCTGACTTAGGCTTGCATTTTCTGACTGTACTTCCCACCTTACTTCTGTGAGGTGTTGGTTTATTAGCTCTCAGTTAACCTGTTTATTATTATACTGAATTTGTCGAGTTTTCCTCTAGAATCTGGGACTGACTCCGCAAATATATTATACATACTTGTCCGAACTTTAAGAAGAACATTTCTCAAATGTGAGGTTTAGCCCAGGACGGGTCTAGCCATGAGATGGGTCGTCCTGCTCACTGACCTATCCTGGCCAGGAGTGGGAGAGGGTGGGTGGCAGGCCAGGCAAGGGAGTGGTGCATGTGATGAACTCTTCCCATGATCCATGGATACCAGTGGTGAGCTGTGGTGTAGGGAACGAGGAGGAGGAGGAGGAAGAGCGAGAGAGAGAAGGATGGATTGAAAACCATTACCGTGAACGTGAGACAAAGGAAGTACGTCACAGAGTTCAATTAAGAAAGAGCATCGCAAACCGTCTTGAGTACAGTGACGTGTCCACTGTCATCACCTCTACAGGCGCCCTTCACCCCTCCCTCTACTGCAAGTCACGACCATATTGTATGAATGTCTTTTCCCATACACAATTAAGGGCCACATTTCATGGTAAAGACGGTAAATAAACGACAGTATAACAAACGTTACAATAACAAAAAAGATAAGCATGAGAGAAATTCCTGTTTGCTTCCCTCTTCGTCCAGCTGCCCAGATAGACAGACGACCGTCCCCTCTTCGTCCAGCTGCCCAGATAGACAGACGACCGTCCCCTCTTCGTCCAGCTGCCCAGATAGACAGACGACCGTCCCCTCTTCGTCCAGCTGCCCAGATAGACAGACGACCGTCCCCTCTTCGTCCACCTGCCCAGATAGACAGACGACCGTCCCCTCTTCGTCCAGTTGCCCAGATAGACAGACGACCGTCCCCTCTTCGTCCAGCTGCCCAGATAGACAGACGACCGTCCCCTCTTCGTCCAGCTGCACAGATAGACAGACGACCGTCCCCTCTTCGTCCAGCTGCCCAGATAGACAGACGACCGTCCCCTCTTCGTCCACCTGCCCAGATAGACAGACGACCGTCCCCTCTTCGTCCAGCTGCCCAGATAGACAGACGACCGTCCCCTCTTCGTCCAGTTGCCCAGATAGACAGACGACCGTCCCCTCTTCGTCCAGCTGCCCAGATAGACAGACGACCGTCCCCTCTTCGTCCAGCTGCACAGATAGACAGACGACCGTCCCCTCTTCGTCCAGCTGCACAGATAGACAGACGACCGTCCCCTCTTCGTAAAGCTTGACAGACGAACGTCTCGTCCTGGAAACATCGAATTCCAGTGTGCCGTGAAATTACAACCCGCGGCATATTACACCCGTGACAAGACATTCCATAATGGTATTGCCTCCTGGAATGTGTTGGCTGGGGTAGCAGGGGAAGACAGGCACGGGCCTCCAGGTAGGACACTTTTGGAATGTGTGCATACCTGGAGAGAGTTTCGAGAGTTCTTCGACTCTCCGAGCCCGGCCTGAGGCCAGGCTCGAGACGTGTACTCACCACCAAGGTTTGGAAAGATGTTGAATCAATCAAGAATATACTGAGACTATCTACGAGATGCTGAGACTGTCCAGTTGGCCCTGAGCCCATCTAGGTGGCATTAGAAGGTCTGGCACTGATGGATGGTGGCATTCCTCAGTGAGTCCTCAGACACTGAGTCTATCCAGGTGGTACAGAGACTGTCCAGGTGGCGCAGAGACTGTCCAGGTGGAGCTGACCTTACCCAGCCCAACCTCACCCAGACCAACCTAACCTAATCGAGCGTAACACAGCCTAACCTTGATTATATCTTACCTTGATGGGGTTCTGGGCGTTCTTCTACACCCCCAGCCCGGCCCGGGGCCAAGTTTGACTTGTGAGAGCTTGGTCCAACAGAAACAATATCCCTTGTGTCCAAACTATTCCTCCACATTATACTGAGTGCCTGTGCTATTAGCACTTTGCATTTCTTTATAAATATTGAATTCCATGAGTCTGCACCTGGGACTGAGTACATGGGCATGTTGTCAATTTCTCTTTCAAAGTCTGCAGCGTTCGTGTTGATATCACCTACATTATCAGGGGTTTGGATATCACGCGTAAAGAAAATGTTCCGACTTCCACTTTCATGCTGTTTAATGGGTTGCTAAACATGTCCTCATACTGTTTGTTTAGGATTTCACTAATTTGTTTGTCATCCACTGTGTAAGATCCTTTCACTTGTAAGATTAGGTCCAATACTGACAGTGGTTATTGATTTTGATTTAGCATATGTGAAGAAATTTGTTGGGTTTTTCTTTATCTCTTGTATTGTGTTTTGTTCTACGTGGAGAGGTTCTGGGAGTCCCTCTACTCCCCGAGCCCGGCCTCACAGCTGTTCTAGTTCCATTTCTTCAATCTGAAATGTTTGCTTCATTCTCTGCTCTATTTCTTCAGTCTCCCTGTTTAAATTATTCCTTCTTTGTAGGAAAAGTCATGTCTGCTTAAGCATTTCCAGTTATTTTTTCCTTCTTAAGTAGTGTCGTCTGCGTTCTCTTTCAACATTGGACCTGTTTCTAGCTTTTAGCAATAGAACAGGTGAAATTAAAGATAGATTTTATATGCTTCAGAAGTCAGTTGTTCTATTCCTTATGGGGAATTTTTATTACTTAGAACAATTTCCCGTTAAATGTTTGTAAGTTCCCTGTTTATTTTGTCCCCGTCTATCCTTTTATTAAGGTAAGCTTAGTAACCTTTCATATAACCTAAACTAATACATCCTAACCTAACAATACATAAGGTATTAATAAACAGGAAACGAGTAGGGTGGGTTTGATGTGTCATGCCTCGCCGATGGCCAGTCTGCTCCTGTTGGTGTATGTTTACCTGTTGGTGTATGTTTACCTGTTGGTGTATGTTCACCTGTTGGTGTATGTTTACCTGTTAGTGTATGTTCACCTGTTGGTGTATGTTTACCTGTTAGTGTATGTTTACCTGTTAGTGTATGTTTACCTGTTGGTGTATGTTTACCTGTTGGTGTATGTTCACCTGTTGGTGTATGTTTACCTGTTAGTGTATGTTTACCTGTTGGTGTATGTTTACCTGTTGGTGTATGTTCACCTGTTGGTGTATGTTTACCTGTTGGTGTATGTTTACCTGTTGGTGTATGTTTACCTGTTGGTGTATGTTTACTTGGTGTATGTTTGCCTGTTGGTGTATGTTTACCTGTTGGTGTATGTTTACCTGTTGGTGTATGTTCACCTGTTGGTGTATGTTTACCTGTTAGTGTATGTTTACCTGTTGGTGTATGTTTACCTGTTGGTGTATGTTCACCTGTTGGTGTATGTTTACCTGTTGGTGTATGTTTACCTGTTAGTGAATGTTTACGTGTTGGTGTATGTTTACCTGTTGGTGTATGTTTACCTGTTGGTGTATGTTTACCTGTTAGTGTATGTTTACCTGTTGGTGTATGTTTACCTGTTGGTATATGTTTACCTGTTGGTGTATGTTTACCTGTTGGTGTATGTTTACTTGCTGGTGTATGTTTACCTGTTGGTGTATGTTTACCTGTTGGTGTATGTTTACCTGTTGGTGTATGTTTACCTGTTGGTGTATGTTTACCTGTTGGTGTATGTTCACCTGTTGGTGTTGATTATTACAGTGTTGTTTGACGCCTACAACCACTCTCCTCTGCACCACTGCTTTACCTTATGGTCATATCAGATACAGGCAAAAATACAAATCCCAGCTTCGTGTCATCTTTTGCAGATGACACGAAAATTAGCATGAAAATGACTTGTGTCGAAGACACTGAACAATTACAATCTGATATTAATAGTTTTCGATTGGGAAGCGGAAAATAACATGATGTTACAAAGTGATAAATTCCAGGTAAATTGACAGGGATAAAATGAAGACCTTAAACGAAACACACACAGGGTACAACACACAGGTGGGGGCCTCGTAGCCTGGTGGATAGCGCGCAGGACTCGTAATTCTGTGGCGCGGGTTCGATTCCCGCACGCGGCAGAAACAAATGGGCAAAGTTTCTTTCACCCTAAGTGCCCCTGTTACCTAGCAGTAAATAGGTACCTGGGAGTTAGTCAGCTGTCACGGGCTGCTTCCTGGGGTGTGTGTGTGTGTGGTGTGGAGAAAAAAAAAATAGTTAGTAAACAGTTGATTGACAGTTGAGAGGCGGGCCGAAAGAGCAAAGCTCAACCCCCGCAAAAACACAACTAGTAAACACAACTAGTAAACACACCATCAGATCTTCTCATAATAAGGAAACAAAAGGATCTGGAAGTAATGATGCCTGATAACTCAACGTTTATGGAGCATAACCAAACATATATAGCGTGAGTTACACAAATAAGATGGATTACGAGAACCTTCAAAGCCAGGGGTCCCACTACAATACCTGGTTGATACCTGGTTGATGGGGTTCTGGGAGTTCTTCTACTCCCCAAGCCCGGCCCGAGGCCAGGCTTGACTTGTGAGAGTTTGGTCCACCAGGCTGTTGCTTGGAGCGGCCCGCAGGCCCACATATCCACCACAGCCCGGTTGGTCCGGCACTCCTTGGAGGAATAAATCTAGTTTCCTCTTGAAGATGTCCACGGTTGTTCCGGCAATATTTCTTATGCTTGCTGGGAGGACGTTGAACAACCGCGGACCTCTGATGTTCATACAGTGTTCTCTGATTGTGCCTATGGCACCTCTGCTCTTCACTGGTTCTATTCTACATTTTCATCCATATCGTTCACTCCAGTACGTTGTACAATGCTCATACTATTGAAATCACTTGTTACAGAAATACCGAGAGCATCAAAGGCATACACAGACACGATAAAGCACCTCAAAATATACTCTGTAGAAAGAAGAAGAGAGAAGTATCACATAATATATACGTGGCCAAGTCCTGAACTTGGTATTAATACCAAGAGGCCAAGTCCCGGATTTGCACAGTAAAATAACAACACACTGGAGCGAACAATATGGCAGGAAATGGATAACAGAGCCAGTGTAGAGTAGAGGTGCCACAGGCACAGAGAACACTGTGTGAACCTCTGAGGTTTACGACTGTTCCATATCCTTCCTGCAGGTATAAGAAATATTTCCAGAAGTGCCGGATCAACCGGGCTGTAGTGCACGTGGGCCTGTAGGACACTCCCAGCAACAGTCTGTTGAACCAAGTTCTCACAAGTCAAGCCTGGTCGCAGGCTTGGGGAGTAGAACAACTCTCAAAACCCATCCAGGTAAGATCCAAGTAAGATGCCAAACCAATGACGGTACTTTTTAGTACTATGGTGGAATCTATTGTTGCATGCTAACAACCCTATTCAAAGCTGGAGAAGTTACTGACTTGAAGAAGACATGAAGCATTTTGACTTGCCGAACCATTCACTAAAGCTTCTAGATCATTGGGACTCCTTAAAGTCTCTCACTTACTCTTTGGAGCGCAGGTGAAGGACGAAGGGAACTATCGAGAGAAAACGCCAAGCCATTACGACTATATAGCACATGGAAGGGGTCAGGATAAGAATTTGGGATGGGACGGGGGGAAGGAATGGTGCCCAACCACTTGGACGGTCGGGGATAGAACGCCGACCTGCATGAAGCGAGACCGTCGCTCTACCGTCCAGCCCAAGTGATGATTTACAAAGATAGAATTTGTTAAAATATATAACATAATTTTAAACCCTCCGCGTGAGCAATCGGAATCCACTAAACTAAGCCGGTTTTATTTATACAAAAAATAATAAACAAAACAGCTGGTGTTAAGGCATGTACTCACCTAGTTGTGCTTGCGGGGGATGAGCTCTGGCTCTTTGGTCCCGTCCCTCCTCTCAACTGTCACCACAACTCAACTGTGGTGTTAAGACACGCGGTGTTAAGAAACGCGGTGTTAAGACACGTAGTGTTAAGACACGTGGTTTTAAGACACGTGGTGTTAAGACACGCGGTGTTAAGACACGCGGTGTTAAGACACGCGGTGTTAAGACACGCGGTGTTAAGACACGTGGCGTTAAGACACGCGGTGTTAAGACACGTGGCGTTAAGACACGCGGTGTTAAGACACGCGGTGTTAAGACACGCGGTGTTAAGACACGCGGTGTTAAGACACGCGGTGTTAAGACACGTGGCGTTAAGACACGCGGTGTTAAGACACGTGGCGTTAAGACACGCGGTGTTAAGACACGCGGTGTTAAGACACGAGGTGTTAAGACACGTGGCGTTAAGACACGCGGTGTTAAGACACGTAGAGTTAAGACACGCGGTGTTAAGACACGTGGTGTTAAGACACGCTGTGTTAAGACACGTGGTGTTAAGACACGTAGTGTTAAGACACGTGGTGTTAAGACACGCGGTGTTAAGACACGCGGTGTTAAGACACGTAGTGTTAAGACACGTGGTGTTAAGACACGCGGTGTTAAGACACGCGGTGTTAAGACACGTGGCGTTAAGACACGCGGTGTTAAGACACGCGGTGTTAAGACACGCGGTGTTAAGACACGCGGTGTTAAGACACGCGGTGTTAAGACACGTGGCGTTAAGACACGCGGTGTTAAGACACGTACAGTTAAGACACGCGGTGTTAAGACACGTGGTGTTAAGACACGCGGTGTTAAGACACGTGGTGTTAAGACACGTAGTGTTAAGACACGTGGTGTTAAGACACGCGGTGTTAAGACACGTGGTGTTAAGACACGTAGTGTTAAGACACGTGGTGTTAAGACACGCGGTGTTAAGACACGTGGTGTTAATACACGTGGTGTTAAGACACGTAGTGTTAAGACACGAGGTGTTAAGACACGTAGTGTTAAGACACGTGGTGTTAAGACACGTGGTGTTAATACACGTGGTGTTAAGACACGTAGTGTTAAGACACGAGGTGTTAAGACACGTGGTGTTAAGACACGTAGTGTTAAGACACGAGGTGTTAAGACACGCGGTGTTAAGACACGTGGTGTTAAGACACGTGGTGTTAAGACACGAGGTGTTAAGACACGCGGTTTTAAGACACGCGGTGTTAAGACACGTGGTGTTAAGACACGCGATGTTAAGACACGTGGTGTTAAGACACGTGGTGTTAAGACACGCGGTGTTAAGACACGTGGTGTTAAGACACGTGTGTAGTGTGGTGAGATTGGGGGTTAATCCCCTGACGCAGACCTCTAATCAACAAAACAATATTCCCACACAGGCCACAGGTTCTGATCAATGTCCGGATCCCTCCCTCCCTCTCCCTCCCTCCCCCTCCCTCCCCCTCACTCTCTCACTCCCTCACTCCCTCCTTCACTCTCTCCGTCCATCCATCCTCCCCCTGTCTCTTTCACTCCCTCCATCCCTCTCCCTCGCTCCCTTCCTCGTAGAAAAAGCAAATTAAATAAACAGACAACACCACATAAGAGATCCCTAACGGCAATGCCTAATAATAACTAAGAGCTATTATTATTATTATTATTATTATTATTATTATTATTATTATAGACAATAACAAACAGTTAAACCGACAAACGACTGGATGAATAAGTAAAATGAATATAAGGTTTGTAATAAAAGTAGAGGAGCGGGGCCGCCCGCGGCCGCCCCCCGCCCCATAAACCATGGGTTAATGGCAGTCATCCAGGAGAAATATTCCCCCTCCCTCAACTCACCAGGAAATTCAATTAGGTATCACCAAGCCGCCGTTTGGCTCCGGTGTTTTCATTTCACGACGCTCTTAAAAGACAGGTTAGTAGTTCTTTTTTTTTCACTCCATTTTTAAACTCGGGTGTTTGAGAAACGACATTTCTGGAATTCTCTGCGAGGCTAGAGTTCGTTGTGTGATAAATTTAATTTGTTTTCCTTTTAAGTTCTGTTGAATGATTTTTGTACCTCCCCCCCCCTCTTCCTCCCTCCCTATTACCTCTCTCTCTCTCTCTCGTCTCTTTCTCTCTCTCTCTCTGGCCTTTACGGACTCACGAAGGCCAGAGTTCAAGCTCGAATTCTGAGAATATTAAGGGAATGATTGCAACACACACTCATCACTCTGGCCCATAAAAGACATTAACAATATGAACAGTCTGGTGCACGACGAATGAACAGTCTTTGTGTCCCCGTGTCTGATGAACAACTGAACAACAACAATTTTTATTTCTCCCAGTTATGAGTCGTATACCATTCCTTCATACCGCTGGTACACAACAGCTTTCTCTCTTAACCCCGTTCACCCAGCAACACGTCCTCCTAACACCACGTCGCATGTTGACGTGTACTTTACTTAAGGCCAAAACCTGTCGTACTAGAAAATGGCAGCGGCTCGCGAAATTGATATAATGACCCGTTTTCTGTTTGTGGGGTCCTCTGGTAGGTTAGGATAAGGCACTTTATAACGTCAGTTTCTTGACGTTGGGGAACGCTGGCGAGAACGGGCTGTATCCAGGCTAACAGTCTTCTATCACTCAGATACACAATGTTATTCCCACACAGTCAACTTCCAGAGCACGTTTGTACACTAATTTGATTCCTAATCATTCTTTCAAACATTTTATATATGATGTTAGTGCAACTGGTCTAGAATTTTCAGCCAATGTTTTGCTCCCTTTTCCTTGTGAAGAGGAGCTATATCTACTGATAATAGTGCTTCTGGTATCTCCCCAACACCCAAGCTTTCTCTCTAAGCTATACTGAGTGCTCATGTTACTGATAAGTTATATTTGTTTACAAATATGGAAGCCTAAGAGTCTGAGGCTGGGGTTGAGTGCATGGGCACATGGTCTCAATCTTTCTTTCAAACTTTGCAGTTTATTTTTTTTTATTCTTATTTTTCTACCACAGACGTGGCCATATATTTACAATGCTAACCATCATATATATATATATATATATATATATATATATATATATATATATATATATATATATATATATATATATATATATATATATATATATATTTATATATATACGACCGACCGGACAAAAGAGGATGGTAGCCTCGACTACCATCCTCTATCTACCACTATCGCAGGCCCTTCACATTCTGTGGAGACAAAGCCTAGATACTGGCGTTATCCCTGACATACTAAAAACAGCAGAGATAGCACCACTCCATAAAGAAGGAAATAAGGCAGAGGCAAAAAATTACAGACCGATAGCACTAACATCGCACATCATAAAATTTTTTGAGAGAGTGCTAAGAAGTAAGATCACAAAATACATGGAATCACAGCATCTCCATAACCCCGGACAACATGGTTTCAGAACAGGGCGCTCTTGCCTGTCGCAGTTGCTGGACCACTATGATATGGCATTAGATGCTATGGAAGACAAACAAAATGCTGATGTAATTTACACAGATTTCGCAAATATATATATATATATATATATATATATATATATATATATATATATATATATATGTCGTACCTAGTAGCCAGAACTCACTTCTCAGTCTACTATTCAAGGCCCGATTTGCCTAATAAGCCAAGTTTTCCTGAATTAATATATTTACTATAATTTTTTTCTTATGAAATGATAAAGCAACCCTTTTCTCTATGTATGAGGTCAATTTTTTTTTATTGGAGTTAAAATTAACGTAGATATATGACCGAACCTAACCAACCCTACCTAACCTAACCTAACCTATATTTATAGGTAAGGTTAGGTTAGGTAGCCAAAAAAAGCTAGGTTAGGTTAGGGTAGGTAGGTTAGGTAGACGAAAAAACATTAATTCATGAAAACTTGGCTTATTAGGCAAATCGGGCCTTGAATAGTAGGTTGAGAAGTGCGTTCTGGCTATTAGGTACGACATATATATATATATATATATATATATATATATATATATATATATATATATATATATATATATATATATATATATATATATATATATATACGACCGACCGTATATATACGACCGACGAGTTTTCAGTTGCATATTGTCCTGGGGACCATTCAGGCTTGTTCGCATTTGTGTTCCTCACGTGTGCCCCAAAGAATGAGGTGATTTGGTAAAATGCTATGCCCAAGATTACTATCCGAGTGCCGGCGGTGGGGTGGTTCAAATAGCCTCGGCTATCACCTCATTATGTCCGGTCGTGATGGTCAAGTGGATTAAGGCGTCTTGTACATACCAGTTGCGTGGCATCTGGGAGTATGGGTTCGAGTCACTTCTGGGGTGTGAGTTTTCAGTTGCATATTGTCCTGGGGACCATTCAGGCTTGTTCGCATTTGTGTTCCTCACGTGTGCCCCAAAGAATGAGGTGATTTGGTAAAATGCTATGCCCAAGATTACTATCCGAGTGCCGGCGGTGGGGTGGTTCAAATAGCCTCGGCTATCACCTCATTATGTCCGGTCGTGATGGTCAAGTGGATTAAGGCGTCTTGTACATACCAGTTGCGTGGCATCTGGGAGTATGGGTTCGAGTCACTTCTGGGGTGTGAGTTTTCAGTTGCATATTGTCCTGGGGACCATTCAGGCTTGTTCGCATTTGTGTTCCTCACGTGTGCCCCAAAGAATGAGGTGATTTGGTAAAATGCTATGCCCAAGATTACTATCCGAGTGCCGGCGGTGGGGTGGTTCAAATAGCCTCGGCTATCACCTCATTATGTCCGGTCGTGATGGTCAAGTGGATTAAGGCGTCTTGTACATACCAGTTGCGTGGCATCTGGGAGTATGGGTTCGAGTCACTTCTGGGGTGTGAGTTTTCAGTTGCATATTGTCCTGGGGACCATTCAGGCTTGTTCGCATATATATATATATATATATATATATATATATATATATATATGTCGTACCTAGTAGCCAGAACTCACTTCTCAGCCTACTATTCAAGGCCCGATTTGCCTAATAAGCCAAGTTTTCCTGAATTAATATATTTACTATAATTTTTTTCTTATGAAATGATAAAGCAACCCTTTTCTCTATGTATGAGGTAAATTTTTTTTTATTGGAGTTAAAATTAACGTAGATATATGACCGAACCTAACCAACCCTACCTAACCTAACCTAACCTATATTTATAGGTAAGGTTAGGTTAGGTAGCCAAAAAAAGCTAGGTTAGGTTAGGTTAGGTAGGTTAGGTAGACGAAAAAACATTAATTCATGAAAACTTGGCTTATTAGGCAAATCGGGCCTTGAATAGTAGGCTGAGAAGTGCGTTCTGGCTATTAGGTACGACATATATATATATATATATATATATATATATAAATATATATATATATATATATATATATATATATATATATATATATATATATATATATATATATATATATATATATATATGTCGTACCTAATAGCCAGAACGCACTTCTCAGCCTACTATTCAAGGCCCGATTTGCCTAATAAGCCAAGTTTTCATGAATTAATGTTTTTTCGTCTACCTAACCTACCTAACCTAACCTAACCTAGCTTTTTTTGGCTACCTAACCTAACCTTACCTATAAATATAGGTTAGGTTAGGTTAGGTAGGGTTGGTTAGGTTCGGTCATATATCTACGTTAATTTTAACTCCAATAAAAAAAAATTGACCTCATACATACAGAAAAGGGTTGCTTTATCATTTCATAAGAAAAAAATTATAGTAAATATATTAATTCAGGAAAACTTGGCTTATTAGGCAAATCGGGCCTTGAATAGTAGGCTGAGAAGTGAGTTCTGGCTACTAGGTACGACATATATATATATATATATATATATATATATACATTCTTCTGTCCTGCATGGACAGGGTTAGAGATATGTTAGATATATAGTTCAGTGATTTATTGATCGAAAACAGGTGATTGTAGTGCTTTTAAAATGCTTATCTAACCTACATATATAAATACATACATTTACGTATGTCGTACATAAACAGTGTGTGTTTGAGGTATATTCTTTTATACAATTAATGTGCGTTTACAAAAGTGAAATGCAATTTTGACCAGCTTACACATATATACAGGGAAAGACAGCTGCTATAGAAACTAGTGTGTTATTAGGCACTTAACCACAGAGGGTGATTAAGATTCTTTTACAAGCTCAAGTTTTAGTTACGTCACAAATATTATATAACTGAGGCATTACAGTCAATCTTGGGTACAAGACCAGAATATCATCAAGTGTCCCAGTATACAGATAGTATTTACAGAGTTCAACATATCTCAACCCATTGGGACAAAAGTCAAGTCAGTATGAGATATTATACAGTATGATGATGTTCGTCCTTCGGATGCGAAGATGACCACGGCTCCAATATAGCCAGGTCGGTGGCTGTGTGTCAGATGATCAAGGATGAGACCAACCTGAGTCCAGAAGGTTCGCCCACATGGGACATTTGTGGGTGGGTGCTACTGCAGAGGTGGAGGTTGCTCTAGCTTTGCACATGCGTTTCCTCTGGGCCTCTGCAGTTTGTATATTTTTTGCCGCACGGGCCCATGTGGTGACGTTGCTTTTCCAAGTTGGACGGTCCTGACCAAGCAACTCCCAAATATTGGTCTTGATGTCCAGGTCTTTGAGGGTCACCTTGAGGCAGTCCTTGAATCGTTTCTTCTGTCACCAAACAGAATGCATGCCCTGGCATAATTCTCCATACAGCAGCTGATTGGGCAATCTACAACGTGATCTACCCATCTGGCCTGAGTTTTCTGTAGGGGGGCGAAGACGCTGGGAATACCAGCCCCTTCCAAGGCCTCTGTGTCCGGAATTTTGTCCGGCCACCTGACGTGGAAGAATCTGGGAGACAGCTCAAGAGAAAGTGATTCAGATGTTTGGTGTGTCTGCTGTAGACAGTCCAGGTCTCGCTGGCATAAAGAAGCTGGTGAATAACATTATAACGTTAACCTTCAGCTTCGTGGTAAGACTGAGGCCCGTCCGCTCCCAGACATTCTCAAGGAATCTTCCAAAGGCAGCGCTGGCCTTGGCGATCCTGCTGTTGACTTCTGCATCTTTGCCGCTTTTCAGAGTATGGTGCCAAGATAGGTGAAGTTGTCAACTGCCTGAAGGTTCTGCTCCTTGACAGTGATGTGCAGTTTCTGGTATGGTATTGTGGACGTGGGTTAGTGCATTACTTCAGTCTTTTTGGGGCTGATGATGAGACCCAAGTTTTCGCAGGCTTATGAGAAGTAGTCGGTTTTTGTGCTGCATCGTTTGTTCTGTGCTGGCGTTGAGGGCGCAGTCATCAGCCAACAGGAAGTCTCTTATGGCAGTTTCCTTCACCTTTGTAACGGCCTGTAGGCGCCTGAGGTTCAACAGCCCACCGTCAGTCCTGTATCTGATGGGTATTCCATCCTGGCCACCACAGAAGGCATCAGTGAGCATGACCGACAATACCATGCTGAAGAGTGTTGGAGCGAGAACCCTGCTTCACACTCATCGTCACTGGGATGGCTTTTGACTCGTCTCCATCGTCCAATACTTTCGCCATCATGCCATCGTGGACTGCCAGACCATCAGAGTGCATTTGCCAGGACAGCCACAGTCTCTGTTAGATTCCATTAGCCACCTGTGCTGACCGTATTGAAGGCCTTGGTCAAGTCGACGAAGGTCATGAAGAGGTTATGTTGCTCTTGACATTTTTCATGCAGAAAATATCATATCGACAGTTTCGTGTTTTGCGAGAAAGCCACATTGACCTTCTGAGAGGAGACCCCCCCCCCCCTTGCTCAAGATGTTAAAGGAGGCGGTTGAGCAGGATAGGAGTCAGGATCTTCCCGGCGATGGACAGGAGTGAAACACATCGGTGATTATCACAAGACTGCTGGTTGCCTTTCCTCTTGTAGATGTGAAACTATGCTGGTATCTTTTAACTGTTGTGGGACCTCCTCTTCATTTCACCTGGACTGGAAGAGCTTTGTCAGTTCCTGCATCATGGCTAGCCCTGGAAACACAAATAGTAACTGTCTCTATTTTCTGCTTGTTACAACTTGTAATAAAGTTGTTACATCTTGGCTTAACGTGTTTATGACGTATAAGAACGTTGTTACAACTTGCTATATTGGTTGTTATAACTGGTTAGGAGGTGTTAAAACTTGTTCGAACGTTGTACCAACGTCGTAGTTTCGGTGTGTGTTTGGCGGGCTGGGCCTCCTGTTTTGTACGCTTCAGCAGGGATTGCATCTGATCCTGGCGCTTTCCTAATGGAATGCTGCTTGATGGCCTTTAAGACTTCTTCTGTGGGAAGTTTATCAAGTTTCTGGTTGATCTCCACTTGAGGTAGGCGAGCAATGAACTCATCGTTAGTGGGGCAGGGCGGTTAAGGATCTGATCAATATTCAACAAAATAATGTTCAAAGGTGTGCATGTTTTCTCTCTGACAAAGTTGACACGTGGTGAATTCGACATTTGAGTTTTTAGAAGACTGCTTTACCTGTCTATTTCCCGGGCGTAATTTGTCTATCACATTGCAGAGTTCTTGCTCTATTAGTTCCATATATATATATATATATATATATATATATATATATATATATATATATATATATATATATATATATATATATATATATATATGTCTCCTCACTGTTTTCATCATTCTGTTTAATACTACAGCTTTCGGGTCTTTAGGAATTTGTTATGTTAGTAAGATTTTCACCAGTGCAGTGTTTGTGATGATATCAGTTATACTGTCATCAATTTGGATATCATTCATAAAGAATTTATCAAGATCTTCCACTTTCACGCTGTTCATGTTGTTTACGGAGGGTGCTAAACATAGCCTAATACTGATCTTTTAGGATTTCACTAATTTCTTTGTCGGCCTGTGCGTGTGTACCCTCACTTGTAGGTATTGCTTGTCGGCCTGTGCGTGTGTACCCTCACTTGTAGGTATTGCTTGTCGGCCTGTGCGTGTGTACCCTCACTTGTAGGTATTGCTTGTCGGCCTGTGCGTGTGTACCCTCACTTGTAGGTATTGCTTGTCGGCCTGTGCGTGTGTACCCTCACTTGTAGGTATTGCTTTAATACTTTAATACTGGTGGAAATTTTTTTATTTTTATTTCGCATATATGAAGAAATATTTTGGACTGTTCTTTATCTCTTGTATGGTGTGAGAGCTGAGGAATTCCCCTTGCCTTGAGTGTGCAAACGTTTGTGCACGTAAGAGTAATGAGGTGGATGCGTCGTCTTGTGCACTCATGTGCACAGTTCTTAACTGCTTTAACTTGCAGCTATGATAATCGTGTTTGCTATCATGGGATAGGGCATAGCATGAGCAGTCCAACAATTCTATGGTGACTGTCGAACATTAATTAGAATGGATGCTACAAGCAGCAGAATTACAGCCATCTGAGTTCAAGTTCAAGTAAGTTTATTGAGAAAAAGAAGTACATCTCAAAAGGATAGAGTAGCTTAGGCTATTTCTACCCTCGCAGCCATCTGAGTGTGTTGTTCAAGGTTGGTGTAAAGCAAGAGTAGTCAAGTGTAGAGTTTGGTGGTAGTGGCGGAAGGTGTGAACGGCATATTACTCATGGGACCACCAGAGGGTACGAGGTCAGGTCAGCCTGCCAAGTATGGAGTCATGCCTCCACTCCCATCTGACATTTAGAGAAGTTTCACTATCCGTAAGTGTTACAAGAGCTGCTCTGTGACTGGCTGCCCAACCACTTGGGCTGGACGGTAGAGCGACGGTTTCATTTCATGCAGGTCGGCGTTCAATCCCCGACCGTCCAAGAGGTTGGGCACCATTTCTTCCCTCCCGTCCCTTCCGAAATCCTGATCCCTTCCCAGTGCTATATAGTCGTAATAACTCTGTAAATACCTGATAATTCCCTCCCTCTGTGACTGGCTCATCATGAGAGATGCCATCTCATAGGATTAGTCATCTCTATCTGCTACACAAAAGAACACGCCAGCCACCCTGCTGTTGACGCTGTGCTCATTATTGTGTGTGTGTGGAACTCGTCCGAACAATACGCTTATAAGCTGTGTCCTGTTTTAAACCTGGAAAAGCATACTTCTTGAAGACACCATTTGAAAGTTCTCTACTCACGTGTTCCCGACTTCTGTCCTTCAGAAGCACCAAGTTGTGTGCCCTGTTACAGTGGAAGAATAACGGAACTTAGTATAAGTTCACACACAGCATAACTGCTCCCACGTGATGCAGAAGTTAACAGGAATAAAAGACTATCGTCGTCACACAGAGGAATCATAAGCCTGAGGTGCTCTAAGATGTTTAAACACTCTCCTCGTGGGTGGTAAATTACAATACTGTGTGAGAGAGATTTACACCGAGGTACTTATATGGAGAGAAATTGTTTACAGTGTAAATAGTAAGAAATGGCGAGAGCGATTGTAGTGTAAGTAAGTAATTATCAATAGAAGGCACCAAACCGGGAAGGCTATGTAGCTGTAACCTGAGGCCAGATTCACGAAGCCGTTACGCAAGTACTTACGAACGTGTACATCTTTCCTCAATCTTTGACGGCTTTGGTTACATTTATTAAACAGTTTACAAGCATGAAAACTTGCCAATCAAGTGTTGTTATTGTTATAAACAGCCTCCTGGTGCTTCGGAGCTCATTAACTGTTTAATAATTGTAAACAAAGCCGCCAAAGATTGAGAAAAGATGGACAGGTTCTTAAGTGCTTGCGTAAGTGTTTGTGAATCTGGCCCCCTGGCTGCTAGACTTGGGCTCTGGCAATTCTATATGAAGACCTAGGAAGATGTGAAGTGTGGTTATCTTGAGGTTATCTTGAGATGATTTCGGGGGTTAGCGTCCCCGCGGCCCGGTCCTCGACCAGGCCTCCTTTTTGTTACACCCCCCCCCCCCCCAGGAAGCAGCCCGTAGCAGCTGTCTAACTCCCAGATACCTATTTACTGCTAGGCGAACAGGGGCAAGAGGGTGAATGAAACATTTTGTCAATTTGTCTCTGCCTCCACCGGGGATCGAACCCGGAACCTCAGGACTACGCATCCGAAGCGCTGTCCACCCAGCTGGCAGGCGTCCTGAAAGCTGGTTGAAATGAAATGTGAATTTCACACTTCATTGAATTTCACTTCATGAATTTCCAGTGTGAAGATTAGTTCACACCTGGACGGAGTCTGTGTGACTGGAGATGTACTAAGTATTTACTGTACTCTCTCAGGGTAAACTAAAGTATTTTATATATACTAAGTACGTGGTCAGTCAACTTGTCCTCTTAAAAATAACGTCACTTTTGGCTGGTATGTGCGGCGCTATGGCCAAAAGTGGACGTAATTTGAAATGAAATCGACTCACGAAAGTGACGTCCTGTCCCGTTTTCTGTTTGAGTCGTCCGGCTAACTCGGAAAGGTTAGGAGAGGAAACTTTCAATTAACATTTTCCTGGATCAGTTACATAACAGTGATTATTAGTGTCTTGGTGACATGTTGTTGTTTTATACCAGTACACCCTTATGGTTGTTGTATACCACTACACCCTTGTGTACTGTTGTATACCAGTACACCCTTGTGTACTGTTGTATACCAGTACACCCTTGTGTACTGTTGTATACCAGTACACCCTTGTGTACTGTTGTATACCAGTACACCCTTGTGTACTGTTGTATACCAGTACACCCTTGTGTCCTGTTGTATACCAGTACACCCTTGTGTCTGTTGTATACCAGTACACCCTTGTGTACTGTTGTATACCAGTACACCCTTGTGTCCTGTTGTATACCAGTACACTCTTGTGTACTGTTGTATACCAGTACACCCTTGTGTCTGTTGTATACCAGTACACTCTTGTGTACTGTTATATACCAGTACATCCTCATGTCTGTTGTATACCAGTACACCCTTGTGTACTGTTGTATACCAGTACACCCTTGTGACCTGTTGTATACCAGTACACCCTTGTGTACTGTTGTATACCAGTACACCCTTGTGTCTGTTGTATACCAGTACACCCTTGTGTCTGTTGTATACCAGTACACCCTTGTGTACTGTTGTATACCAGCACACCCTTGTGTACTGTTGTATACCAGTACACCCTTGTGTCCTGTTGTATACCAGTACACTATTGTGTACTGTTGTATACCAGTACACCCTTGTGTCTGTTGTATACCAGTACACTCTTGTGTACTGTTGTATACCAGTACATCCTCATGTCTGTTGTATACCAGTACACCCTTGTGTACTGTTGTATACCAGTACACCCTTGTGACCTGTTGTATACCAGTACACCCTTGTGTACTGTTGTATACCAGTACACCCTTGTGTCTGTTGTATACCAGTACACTCTTGTGTCCTGTTCTATACCAGTACACCCTTGTCTCCTGTATACCGGTACACCCTTGTGTCTGTTATATACCAGTACACCCTTGTGTACTGTTGTATACCAGTACACCCTTGTGACCTGTTGTATACCAGTACACCCTTGTGTACTGTTGTATACATGTACACTCTTGTGTCCTGTTCTATACCAGTACACCCTTGTGTACTGTTGTATACCAGTACACCCTTGTGACCTGTTGTATACCAGTACACCCTTGTGTACTGTTGTATACCAGTACACCCTTGTGACCTGTTGTATACCAGTACACCCTTGTGTACTGTTGTATACCAGTACACCCTTGTGTACTGTTGTATACCAGTACACCCTTGTGTACTGTTGTATACCAGTACACCCTTGTGTACTGTTGTATACCAGTACACCCTTGTGTACTGTTGTATACCAGTACACCCTTGTGACCTGTTGTATACCAGTACACCCTTGTGTACTGTTGTATACCAGTACACCCTTGTGTACTGTTGTATACCAGTACACCCTTGTGACCTGTTGTATACCAGTACACCCTTGTGTACTGTTGTATACCAGTACACCCTTGTGTACTGTTGTATACCAGTACACCCTTGTGACCTGTTGTATACCAGTACACCCTTGTGTACTGTTGTATACCAGTACACCCTTGTGTACTGTTGTATACCAGTACACCCTTGTGTACTGTTGTATACCAGTACACCCTTGTGACCTGTTGTATACCAGTACACCCTTGTGTACTGTTGTATACCAGTACACCCTTGTGTACTGTTGTATACCAGTACACCCTTGTCTCCTGTATACCGGTACACCCTTGTGTCTGTTGTATACCAATACACCCTTGTGTACTGTTGTATACCAGTACACCCTTGTGTCTGCCAGTGAGAGAGAGTAATAACGAGTGTATTCAGTGAGAAGTGAGGCCTTACAAGTGGAGGAAGACAAGTTCCCTGTTTGTCTAACTGTCGTGGCTGTGATTCTTGTAAAGTACAAGACACCGTGTGTGTAATAGTGTTATGTTAGTTCACTAAACTAATGCTTAGTTACATACACTGTCCCCCTCAAGCTCCCCCACTCCCCGTACTGCTCTCACACACACGACTCCCTGTCTCACTTCAATTATTCTTGCCACCCTCTCGAGGGTAGAGCTGCTGGACAGTCTTGCATCTAACTAAAAGAAATTATACATGACCCGCCTCCACCTTCCCTAGCATTTTTTTTATTATTATTTTCTACCACAGGCGTGGCCACAGATTTACAATGCTAACCAACATATATACATTTTCTTCTGTCCTCCATGGACAGGGTGAGAGATGTGTTAAACATATACTTCAGGGATTTATTGAACAATCAACCACAGAAGGTGATTCGGTGGTTCTCCTAGCATTCTACGCCCTCTTGCAACTGTCGATTGCGTAGGACGACGACCTCTAGCGCAAGATTACGATATCATCCTGGAAGAGATCATTACACGTCGTGTTGTTATCTCGGCTACTGGCGTATCGATATCTTGTTGCTGGTTCTTTGTGTAATTCAATGGGTTATTGCAAGGTGCAATTGCAGGTGCAATTGCAGGTCCTCTGTCAGATCCCAGACTTTACATGTGGTTCGGTGTTCCAGTTGTATATCCCCATGACGAGGGGACGCGGCGGGGGTCTCAGACGCGGGGACACAAGGGGAAGTTCCACACTAATATGAGTCGAGGAGATATAAGACAGGTTCCTGAATGTGAGAGTAAGTAGCGACGGACGCGGAGACGGAACACTGTTCTACGACACTGGCGGGTGAGAACACCCCCACACACACGGGTACCGTGCAAGGGTGAGACCACCCCACACACGGGTACCGTGCAAGGGTGAGACCACCCCCACACACGGGTACTGTGCAAGGGTGAGACCACCCCACACACACGGGTACCGTGCAAGGGTGAGACCACCCCACACACGGGTACCGTGCAAGGGTGAGACCACCCCACACACACGGGTACCGTGCAAGGGTGAGACCACCCCACACACACGGGTACCGTGCAAGGGTGAGACCACCCCACACACACGGGTACCGTGCAAGGGTGAGACCACCCCACACACACGGGTACCGTGCAAGGGTGAGACCACCCCACACACACGGGTACCGTGCAAGGGTGAGACCACCCCACACACACGGGTACCGTGCAAGGGTGAGACCACCCCACACACACGGGTACCGTGCAAGGGTGAGACCACCCCACACACGGGTACCGTGCAAGGGTGAGACCACCCCACACACGGGTACCGTGCCAGGGTGAGACCACCCCACACACGGGTACCGTGCAAGGGTGAGACCACCCCACACACACGGGTACCGTGCAAGGGTGAGACCACCCCACACACGGGTACCGTGCAAGGGTGAGACCACCCCACACACGGGTACCGTGCAAGGGTGAGACCACCCCACACACGGGTACCGTGCCAGGGTGAGACCACCCCACACACGGGTACCGTGCAAGGGTGAGACCACCCCACACACGGGTACCGTGCAAGGGTGAGACCACCCCACACACGGGTACTGTGCAAGGGTGAGACCACCCCACACACACGGGTACCGTGCAAGGGTGAGAACACCCCCACACACGGGTACCGTGCAAGGGTGAGACCACCCTCACACACACGGGTACCGTGCAAGGGTACAAGGTATCCATCTAATATACTCAACACCACCGTCGCGCCCTCACAAGTCACACTGTAAGGCTGAGGGAGGGCGGAGATGAAGGCAGGGAGGAAGGGAGGGGGGAAGGGAGGGGGGAAGGGAGGGAGGGAGGGATGGAGGGAGAGAGAGAGAGTGAGGCAGAGATGAAAGAATGTGGGAGTGTGACACTCCCCCCCCCCCCCGTGTGTGTGTGTGTGTGTGTGTGTGTGTGTACTCACCTATATGTACTCACCTATATGTGCTTGCAGGATCGAGCATTGACTCTTGGATCCCGCCTTTCTAGCTATCGGTTGTTTACAGCAATGACTCCTGTCCCATTTCCCTATCATACCTAGTTTTAAAAGTATGAATAGTATTTGCTTCCACAACCTGTTCCCCAAGTGCATTCCATTTTTCTACTACTCTCACGCTAAAAGAAAACTTCCTAACATCTCTGTGACTCATCTGAGTTTCCAGTTTCCACCCATGTCCCCTCGTTCTGTTATTATTACGTGTGAACATTTCATCTATTTCCACTTTGTCAATTCCCCTGAGTATTTTATATGTCCCTATCATATCTCCTCTCTCCCTTCTTTTCTCTAGTGTCGTAAGGTTCAGTTCCTTCAGCCGCTCTTCATATCCCATCCCTCGTAACTCTGGGACAAGCCTCGTCGCAAACCTCTGAACCTTCTCCAGTTTCTTTATGTGTTTCTTCAGGTGGGGGCTCCATGATGGCGCGGCATACTCTAAGACGGGTCTCACGTAGGCAGTGTAAAGCGCCCTAAAAGCTTCCTCATTTAGGTTTCTGAATGAAGTTCTAATTTTCGCCAGTGTAGAGTACGCTGCTGTCGTTATCCTATTTATATGTGCCTCAGGAGTTAGATTAGGTGTCACATCCACTCCCAGATCTCTTTCTCGAATCGTTACAGGTAGGCTGTTCCCCTTCATTGTGTACTGTCCCTTTGATCTCCTGTCACCTGATCCCATTTCCATAACTTTACATTTACTGGTGTTAAACTCCAGTAGCCATTTCCCTGACCATCTCTGCAGCCTGTTTAAGTCCTCTTGGAGGATCCTACAATCCTCGTCTGTCACAACTCTTCTCATTAATTTTGCGTCATCTGCAAACATTGACATGTATGATTCCACTCCTGTAAACATATCATTTACGTAAATTAGAAAGAGGATTGGTCCCAGCACCGATCCTTGAGGTACTCCACTTGTTACTGTTCGCCAGTCCGACTTTTCGCCCCTTACCATTACCCTCTGGCTCCTTCCTGTTAGGTAGTTCTTCACCCATACTAGGGCCTTTCCGCTTACTCCTGCCTGCCTCTCAAGTTTGTATAGCAGTCTCATGTGCGGTACCGTATCAAAGGCCTTTTGGCAGTCAAGAAATATGCAGTCTGCCCAGCCTTCTCTGTCCTGCCTTATCCTTGTTACTTTATCATAGAATTCTAAAAGGTTTGTTAGGCATGATTTCCCTGTCCAGAACCCATGTTGGTGCTTGTTTACAAACCCAATGCTCTCCAGGTGCTCAACAAGTCTTAGCCTAATTATTCTTTCAAGTATTTTGCAGGGGATGCTTGTCAGTGATACGGGTCTGTAGTTAAGTGCCTCCTCCCTATCACCTTTTTTGAAAATCGGTACGACATTTGCCTCCTTCCAGCAACTGGGCAATTCTCCCGACATAAGTGATTCATTAAAGATCATTGCCAGAGGCACGCTGAGAGCCTGCGCTGCCTCTTTAAGTATCCACGGTGATACTTTGTCTGGTCCAACAGCTTTATTTGCATCCAGTGTTGTCAACTGTTTCATTACATCCTCTGCTGTCACCTCTATATCTGATAGTCTTTCATCTTGGGTAATCTCTTCTAACAATGGGAGCTGCTCAGGCTCGGTTGTGAACACTCCATGGAATTTTGCATTCAGTACCTTGCAGATTTCCTTGTCGCTTTCTGTATATGCCCCTTCTGTTTTCTTCAGTCTTGTCACTTGGTCATTTACCGACATCTTCCTTCTTATATGGCTATGTAGTAATTTTGGTTGCTTTTTCGCTTTGACTGCAATATCATTCTCATAATTTCTTTCCGACACTCGTCTTATGTTAATGTAATCATTCCTAGCTCTGTTACATCTAATCCTGTTGTCCTCTGTCCTTTGTCTTCTGTACTTCCTCCACTCCCTCCTGCTTCTCACCTTTGCTTCCTGACACTGTCTATTAAACCATGGGTTATTATATTCCCTCCTGCTTTTTTCCTTTATTGTTGGAATAAATCTATCTTCAGCCTCCTTGCATTTCAATATGACTTGGTTCATCATACCTTGCACTGTTTTTCCTCTAAGTTCTTCCTCCCACTGCACTTCTCCCAGGTAGTCCCTTATCCTTCTGTAGTCCCCTTTTCTGTAATCAAGTCTCCTTTCCCGGACCTCTTGTCCTTTGGTCACAATTTTAAGCTCCATCATGTAGTCAAAGGCTAGGACACAATGGTCACTAGCTCCTAGTGGTATTTCATGTTCCAACTGCTCGATTCTTCTACATTCTGAGTGATAATGAGATCTAATAGGCTGGGCGTATCCCCTCCTCTTTCCCTAGTATCTTCTTTCACATGCTGTGTTAGGAAATTCCTGTCAATAACGTCTACCAGCTTCGCTCCCCAGGTCTCCTCCCCTGTGTGTGTGTGTGTGTGTGTGTGTGTGTGTGTGTGTGTGTGTGTGTGTGTGTGTGTGTGTGTGTGTGTGTGTGTGTGTGTGCGCGAACATTTAGGTTAACGTCCTCTCGGCTGCCCTCCCACACTCTCCATCACTGAATAAATACCCTGTTTATGTTTCAGTTATCGTACAATCACATGCAGAAGATAACTGGCATTACTGTGGGTGTTCTGTATACCTAATGAGCGCCCGCGGCCTGGTCATGAGCCATCTCTTACACCTGGCATGCCCATGAAAGCGTGTGGGCGCACGCAAGTGGGCGCACGCGAGTGTGGGGGTGCGCGTGTGTGCGTGGGTATTCTCTGGCGTGAAGGAAAGCCATCACTGCACCTTTGGGTTACACTGTCATGCATGATGTAATTTAGCTTGCATGGAACTATCAAGTTTTATATTTCTGTCTAAAACTGCGATAAAAGTGATTTAAGGCATTTTAATAGTCGTCACACATAAGTTAAATGAAACACACATGCAAACTACACATTAAAAAATAAAAAAAGTAATACAAAATATACTCGAGTAGACGCCTTTATGACCCACTGTGGCTTACTGTTGTCATGACCCGCCGTCACTGTGGCTTACTGTTGTCATGACCCGCCGTCACTGTGGCTTACTGTTGTCATAACCCGCCGCCACTGTGGCTTACTGTTGTCATGACCCGCCGTCACTGTGGCTTACTGTTGTCATGACCCGCCGTCACTGTGGCTTACTGTTGTCATGACCCGCCGTCACTGTGGCTTACTGTTGTCATAACCCGCCGCCACTGTGGCTTACTGTTGTCATGACCCGCCGTCACTGTGGCTTACTGTTGTCATGACCCGCCGTCACTGTGGCTTACTGTTGTCATGAACCGCCGTCACTGTGGCTTACTGTTGTCATGCCCCGCCGTCACTGTGGCTTACTGTTGTCATGACCCGCCGCCACTGTGGCTTACTGTTGTCATGACCCGCCGTCACTGTGGCTTACTGTTGTCATGACCCGCCGCCACTGTGGCTTACTGTTGTCATGACCCGCCGTCACTGTGGCTTACTGTTGTCATGCCCCGCCGTCACTGTGGCTTACTGTTGTCATGACCCGCCGCCACTGTGGCTTACTGTTGTCATGACCCGCCGTCACTGTGGCTTACTGTTGTCATGACCCGCCGCCACTGTGGCTTACTGTTGTCATGACCCGCCGCCACTGTGGCTTACTGTTGTCATAACCCGCCGCCACTGTGGCTTACTGTTGTCATGACCCGCCGCCACTGTGGCTTACTGTTGTCATGACCCGCCGTCACTGTGGCTTACTGTTGTCATGACCCGCCGTCACTGTGGCTTACTGTTGTCATGACCCGATTTTATATCTTTCAGTCCCTTAGCTGGTGGTTCCGAGGATCAATGTTCCAGGGGGGGTCCGGTCTCTGACCAGGCCTCCTCGTTAACGGTCAAGTTAACCAGGCTGTTAGATGCTGTGTGTCAGAGTAGGAACCAGCTACTCTTCTATATGTATAGTTATTATGTATCTCTGTCGCCAGCGCTCCTGGCAGTGGTGTTACATGTATTATTGAGTGGCTTGGGCCAGTAAAGGACAAGAGAGGACTAGTCAGCGACAAAGCACTACATATCAAACACTCTTAACCCATCATTAACAGCCAGCTCACGCTCAGGTGCCACCATCTGCAGGGGGCGTCATAGGTACAACTGTTTGGTTAACAAGAGCCCATGGGGGGGGGGGGAGTGTGTGTGAAGCATCGGTCAGGCTTCAGTGGAAGCCTCGGGGCCCTCGTGAGGGGGGCAGCAGCACTCCAGGTTGCATTTCTTTCACCATGTCGTGGTACAGTTGGCTAGAGCGCGTCTGGGAACACCCAACGCATAGGTTCGAACCCTCATCAAGGCCCCTTGTGGATTTGTTCAATAATAATAATAATAATAATAATAATAATAATAATAATAATAATAATAATAATAATAAAGGGTTGAGATTGGGCGACATTTAAAGACGCTAATCATCCCCGACCAACACATGACGTCATAAAGATAAGAGTGACATGCACATTATACGTGTACCGAGAACACCTGTACATATACCGCCCACACTCACCAAACCCAGCAGTTAACAACCCCCCGCCCTCCTGGACCCCCTGTGGGCCCCTGTGAGCCCCTTTGGGGCCCCTATGGACCCCTGTGGGCCCCCCTGTGGCCCCCTGTGGACCCCCTGTGGACCCCCTGTGGACCCCTGTGGACCCCCTGTGGACCCCCTGTGGACCCCTGTGGACCCCCTGTGGACCCCCTGTGGACCCCCTGTGGACCCCCTGTGGACCAGCGTGTCAGACATACTGTGGGCCGGCACCCCCGCCCCTCTCAGTATACTGTGCACACACTGCATACTTCACAGTGTTCATGAGAGAAAATAATACATGATATATTTCCAACAGGCGCCAGTGAGATGATGGATCGGTAACTTCCCCAGACTTTCTTCCCGACCCCCCGACCCCCCCCTCCTCCCTCCTCCCCACCTCCGACCTCAACCACAATTCTCTCTCGACCCCCCCCCCCCTCCCTCCTCCCCACCTCCGACCTCAACCACAATTCTCTCTCGACCCCCCCCCCCCCCCGCCCACCACCAAAACACGCCCTCCCACGCCCCACACCCACAGGTCTCTGGTCCCTCCCCAAATCCGCCATTCCAGCATGTCTTACGTAATCCGTAATACAAGCCGCCTGGGTGGTGATTATATCTCGTTAAACACAAAACATAGCTGGAGACCGTCACGAATGAGGGCCACGAGTTGAGAGGTAGGAGGTACGGGGGAAAAATGAAATAAATTAAGCCTCACGTCGCTGTGATAGAGGAAATGCGGGGGAAATAATCGCGACATACAAAATACATACGTAAACAGACAAGGTAGAGACATTAACTTAGTCGAGGAGTGAACAAAACATTGTTAACACGTTAAAGATAATGATGATACGAAAGGGAGAAAGGAGAACAGAAGAAATCTAGACCGAAAGAGGAAGACATCAATAGAAACAGGAAAGATAAAAAGTTTTAGAAGTGGATGTAATTCCAACACTATCTCCAGCGGGTACTAACCAATCAGGGAAGAGTCGTCAAATTCCTGTGGATCTCCTCCCATGTTGGAATATGTGGAAATGAACGAGCAGATGTGCTGGCTGTTGAGGGCGCTGAAGGAGACCACATTGAATACTTCATACCCAAGACTCTATTACAAATTAGAGGTATTATCAGGCAACATCACCGTGACAAGGTAACTGAGGAAAGGAGGATAGAAGAACAAATCAGTGAATCTGTACGATGGTACAACATGGTTGCAGGTGGCAATCCCAGTCATTATGGACGAAGAGGAAGTGGCCGCGGGAGAAAATAAGTAATAGCAAGAAATTGTCTTGGATACAAATATCCATGGAGATTCGGAATGGAAACAACAGTTGAGCAGAGGAGTTGCAGAATCTGTGGTGAGAGTGATGGACACCGCCTTGACCACCACCTTAAAGAGTGTGAACATCTAAGAGTCATTAAAAATATGTGTAGAATAATAAACCCCACATTGTTTGAGTTAGGCAAACATTTTTTGTCAAATATAGATACTGTTCTTAAAAGATTCTCCCATTTTGCACCCGCAAGATAACGTAAGATTTTAAGGGTTGACAGATGTTAATCTTCTTGTTTGATAAACTGTTCACTTGAGACAGTTAAGCAAGTCCCAGCTGTGTCTGGGTACAAGTGACAGGATGAACAACCCAGCGGGTTTTCTTCCTATTGGGGGTGTTGTACATGCTGCTATGGCGGTGTGTCCACTCACAAGATGAGTGGCGCTGCCCAATACTGTCACTATGGTGGTGTGTCTACTCACAGGATGAGTGGCGCTGCCCAATACTGTCACTATGGCGGTGTGTCCACTCACAGGATGAGTGACGCTGCCCAATACTGTCACTATGGTGGTGTGTCTACTCACAGGATGAGTGGCGCTGCCGAATACTGTCACTATGGCGATGTGTCCACTCACAGGATGAGTGACGCTGCCGAATACTGTCACTATGGCGATGTGTCCACTCACAGGATGAGTGACGCTGCCCAATACTGTCACTATGGTGGTGTGTTCACTCACAGGATGAGTGGCGCTGCCCAATACTGTCACTATGGCGATGTGTCCACTCACAGGATGAGTGGCGCTGCCCAATACTGTCACTATGGCGGTGTGTCCACTCACAGGATGAGTGACGCTGCCCAATACTGTCACTATGGCGGTGTGTCCACTCACAGGATGAGTGACGCTGCCCAATAAACTCGCCCCACGGGACAAAATTAAACAAATTAATTTATCTCCAGCGGCACACATAAACAGGGTAACATCGGCACCATACGGGACGCTGACAAACATTGGAACGTTGTATAGGAACCTAAATCAGTACTCCTTCAAGACAATCTACACATTGTTAGACCAGCACTGAAATATGCAGCATCGGCCTGGAAGCCGCAGCTTGTGAAGCATAAAACCGAAACTGAAACAGAACAGAAGATAGCAACAAAATTGGCACCAGTTAGAAAAGTTAAGCTATGATGGCAAGTTAGTGGAATTAGATGTCCAAATCCAAGAGGCTAGAAGAAACAAAGGGGATATGATCACAGCATACAAGATAATAGGGAGAATAAACAAGGTGGACAAGGACAGCCTATTTAAATTGAGAGAAACTTGCACAAGAGAACATAAGGGAAATCTGGAAACGCATATGAGTCGAAATAATGTAAGGAAATGTGCGGGTATAAGTAGAGTGTAAGGAAATGTGCGGGTGTAAGTAGAGTGTAAGGAAATGTGCGGGTGTAAGTAGAGTGTAAGGAAATGAGGCGGGAAAGTAGAATGCACACAGGCAAGGAAATGTGGAAGTCACCTCCATCCTCAACTTTAAGGCCAGATTTAACAAGGAATTTGAACATCAGAATAGTTAAATTATAACGAATCCAAACCTAGTAGCGGAGGCATACACTAGTCCTTATATCGCCCTAGTCGCTGATAGGTAAGTACTAATAGGTAGGTACATCATTAACACCACACTCACCCAACAGTAGCAGCAAGACAAGTAACAGTAGCAGCAACAGACGCAGCAGTGTAAAGAGCAGTAACAGTAGCAGCAAGACAAGTAACAGTAGCAGCAACAGACGTAGCAGTGTAAAGAGCAGTAACAGTAGCAGCAACAGACGTAGCAGTGTAAAGAGCAGTAACAGTAGCAGCAACAGACGTAACAGTGTAAAGAGCAGTAACAGTAGCAGCAACAGTCGCAGCAGTGAAAAGAGCAGTAACAGTAGCAGCAACAGACGTAACAGTGTAAAGAGCAGTAACAGTAGCAGCAACAGACGTAACAGTGTACAGAGCAGTAACAGTAGCAGCAACAGACGTAGCAGTGTAAAGAGCAGTAACAGTAGCAGCAACAGACGTAGCAGTGTAAAGAGCAGTAACAGTAGCAGCAACAGACATAGCAGTGTAAAGAGCAGTAACAGTAGCAGCAACAGACGTAACAGTGTACAGAGCAGTAACAGTAGCAGCAACAGACGTAACAGTGTACAGAGCAGTAACAGTAGCAGCAACAGACGTAACAGTGTACAGAGCAGTAACAGTAGCAGCAACAGAAGCAACAGTGTAGAGAGCAGTAACAGTAGCAGCAACAGAAGCAACAGTGTACAGAGCAGTAACAGTAGCAGCAGCATCAACCCGTGGTCCAGGAGCCAGCAGCCCGCCTCCCCAGCACCTACACAGTTACCCACCTCATAATCGGCTCACCAGCGTGTGCCACTCCCTCATTTATAGGCAGTCGCTTGAGTGTCACTCAACCTCATCGCTCAACCCTCATCTATTAATACAGTCTGAATGTAACTGTCCGTTTCTACAGTCTGTCCTGGAGAGGGTTCTGGGAGTTCTTCTACTCCCCGAGCCCGGCCCGAGGCCAGGCTCGACTTGTGAGAGCTTGGTCCACCAGGCTGTTGCTTGGAGCGGCCCGCAGGCCCAAATATCCACTACAGCCTGGATGGTCCGGCTTATCTTGCAAGAACTTATCTAAGTACCTCTTGTATACATCCACCTTTGTTCCAGCAATATTTCTAATGCTTGCTGGGAGGGCGTTGAACAGCTGTGGACCTCTGATGTTCAGACAGTGTTCTCTGATTGTGCCTATGGCACCTCTACTCCTCACTGGACCTCTGATGTTCAGACAGTGTACTCTGATTGTGCCTATGGCACCTCTACTCCTCACTGGACCTCTGATGTTCAGACAGTGTACTCTGATTGTGCCTATGGCACCTCTACTCCTCACTGGATCTCTGATGTTCAGACATTGTTCTCTGATTGTGCCTATGGCACCTCTACTCCTCACTGGACCTCTGACGTTCAGACAGTGTACTCTGATTGTGCCTATGGCACCTCTACTCCTCACTGGACCTCTGATGTTCAGACAGTGTACTCTGATTGTGCCTATGGCACCTCTACTCCTCACTGGACCTCTGATGTTCAGACAGTGTTCTCTGATTGTGCCTATGGCACCTCTACTCTTCACTGTTTCTATTCTGCATTTTCGTCTGTACATTTCGTTCCAGTATGTTGTTATTCTACTGTGCAAATTTGGGAGCTAGCGCTCAAGTATCTTCCATTTATATATTATTTGATACCTTTCTCGTCTCCTTTCCAAAGAGTACATTTTGAGAGCTTTGAGACGGTTCTAATCATTAAGATGTTTTATTGTTTCTATGCGTGCCGTATATGTTCTCTGTATTCCCTCTAATTCAGAGATATCTCCTCCTCTGACTATTCTTCCATGCCCCTGGACTATTAGACTATTAAATGCCTCACTATTCTTTCAATCTATCTACTTCTGCCTATTCGTACCAGAACTATCCAAACTTCTCTATACTCCTAGTATACAATCTATTGTGAATAAATATATATATATATATATATATATATATATATATATATATATATATATATATATATATATATATATATATATATATTCACAAATGGTGTACAACTTTATGTTATTCACATCTGGTGAGCAGGTGTATGATGTCATCTGGTGAGCAGGTGTATGATGTCATCTGGTGTGCAGGTGTATGATGTCATCTGGTGAGCAGGTGTATGATGTCATCTGATGTGCAGGTGTATGATGTCATCTGGTGAGCAGGTGTATGATGTCATCTGGGGTGCAGGTGTATGATGTCATCTGGTGAGCAGGTGTATGATGTCATCTGATGTGCAGGTGTATGATGTCATCTGGTGAGCAGGTGTATGATGTCATCTGGTGTGCAGGTGTATGATGTCATCTGGTGTGCAGGTGTATGATGTCATCTGGTGAGCAGGTGTATGATGTCATCTGATGTGCAGGTGTATGATGTCATCTGGTGAGCAGGTGTATGATGTCATCTGGTGTGCAGGTGTATGATGTCATCTGGTGTGCAGGTGTATGATGTCATCTGGTGAGCAGGTGTATGATGTCATCTAGTGAGCAGGTGTATGATGTCATCTAGTGAGCAGGTGTATGATGTCATCTGGTGTGCAGGTGTATGATGTCATCTGATGTGCAGGTGTATGATGTCATCTGGTGAGCAGGTGTATGATGTCATCTGGTGTGCAGGTGTATGATGTTATCTGGTGAGCAGGTGTGTGATGTCATCTGGTGAGCAGGTGTATGATGTCATCTGGGGTGCAGGTGTATGATGTCATCTAGTGAGCAGGTGTATGATGTCATCTAGTGAGCAGGTGTATGATGTCATCTAGTGAGCAGGTGTATGATGTCATCTAGTGAGCAGGTGTATGATGTCATCTGGCGTGCAGGGTTGTCAAGGGTCACATGTGGCCCCCGAGCCATATTTAATCATATATTTACCATTTAGCATTTAGACCATAAGATTCATTATTAAATCCTCTGGAGAAGTTTATCAAGATCTTTTCTGAATACCAAATGAGGTCGGCAACTTCTGCCCCTTCCGTTTAGAGTGTTAAAACGTCTTGGACCCTTCACGTTAATAGAATTCTCTCTCAGCCTACCTATTGCACCTTTGCTTTTCAACGGAGCAACTTTGCACTTCCTTCTATGCCTCTTGGTCTCATGTGGCGTTATTCCTGTGTGAAGGTTTGGGACCATCCCCTCTAACATTTTCCACCTGTTAATTATTATGTATAATTCCTGCCTGCGCTCTAGGGAATAGATTCCCTATTATTTTATTTTATTATTCCCTATCAGATTTAAAGCAATTTAAGCGATCTCATTAATTTTATGATTTACCGAGTGGATTCTAGCAGTAAAGGATCTCTGCGCATTCTACGGGTCAGCAATTTCTCCAGCTTTGAATAGGGGTGTTAGTGAGCAACAATATTCCACCCCAGAGAGTACTAGTGTCTTCAAAAGTATCACCATTCGTCTTACATCTCTTGTTTGAAAGGTTCTTGCAATCCAAACTGTCATTTTCTTGCAGTTGTGACAGCTATTTCTTATTTACGTGTTCTTATTTACGCCAACCATAAATTTGGCAATTTGCATAACATTACCATAGAGAAGTGTTGTGCAGTAAGGCACTAAACACGGAATATGTCGCAGATGTCGTCGTGAAGACAGTGAACAAGAGCATGAAGTCTTAGTTGGAGGAAAATGTACACCTCACGGACAGTTAAATCACAAGGCTGTTCGATGATATAGTCTGGGAACTGTACGGAAGCGCTCTAGTAAACTGTATGGTCGCATGTTGACTTATGGAACAGAAAGGAAAAGATGTGCATGACCTGAAAGACTCTAGCTTTCATGGTGGATATCACATTACACTTAAATATCAACTGCATTCAAGGATGCAATATACCGGTGGCAGCGTTTTATGACTATGCTTCTGCCCTAGAAATTTGTCAACAGCTTTTTGAAAGGCGACTTGCAGCGAGTAATTGTTCACTCTTTTTCCAACTTTTATCTTGAGATGAGATGATTTCGGGGCTTTTTTTTTTTTAGTGTCCCCGCGGCCCGGTCCTCGACCAGGCCTCCACCCCCAGGAAGCAGCCCGTGACAGCTGACTATCACCCAGGTACTTATTTTACTGCTAGGTAACAGGGGCATAGGGTGAAAGAAACTCTGCCCATTGTTTCTCGTCGGCGCCTGGGATCGAACCCGGGACCACAGGATCACAAGTCCAGTGTGCTGTCCGCTCGGCCGACCGGCTTTTAAATATCTGCCAAACATATAAGTGTTACGCTGACTCCACACATAAAAGTACTGCAGCAAGATTTATAAGTTAAGGGATAAGTTCCACAAAAGGCTCCTCTGTTATTGGTAGAAACAACGGAGAATTTCTGTTATTACGGGACTGAAGTACTATAATTTCTTCAGCTAAAAATAATAATGTAACAATGTGATTGTGTTCTGAGAGAAAAGTTTAGGACTGCTGAGCTTAACACAGATGATCAATATCTGGGATGATGTCCATGGCCACAGGTCCGCGAACAGCTCTTTTTATGCTATTGAACATTAATAATTCGCGGCTTCGATCTCAAATTACTATTCTACATTATAATTTAACACTCAAGGTTGGTGTAGCTCTGTCATTTGCTGCCAAGTCCCAAGTCATGTCCCCGCACGAGGTAAGAGCGAGGCAGCAGGAACACCACGCAGTAAGGTTAATACTTTCATATTATTACTAGTATTAACCTGCAAGTTAATCCACGTTAACATTAAAATATTTATCTTAACAATACTAATAATAAAAACAAAATATATACCTTAATAATTATAATTATATTATTATGGTAAATATTTTAATTTTCTTATTAGTATGTTTGTGTTAGGAGTGCTCACTCTCGCTCATCATGCACAATCATGCGAGATGTGACCAGCCGCAGGATATGAGCGCGACATCCCTGATCCTAGTCTATCCGCGAGTATGTATTTGGCTTATCAGTTCCCCTCTGCTTCCTTCTGCATTCATTTACGGCTTCCTATCCATTCCAACCTTGTTGTATCACTTTATCCATTCCTCTCCACGTCCGTCCATTCCCGCGGTGCAAGATGACTGATGGGTTCCTCTCGTGTCCCACACATCGATTACCAGGTGCACACACACACACACACACACACACACACACACACACACACACACACACACACACACACACACACACACACACACACACACACGCTCCAAAACACACACATATACACACAGGGGGGCCGGGGTCCTGGTAGCCTGGTGGATAGCGCGCAGGACTCGTAATTCTGTGGCGCGGGTTCGATTCCGGCACCAGGCAGAAACAAATGGGCAAAGTTTCTTTCACCCTGAATGCCCCTGTTGCCTAGCAGTAAATAGCTACCTTGGAGTTAGTCAGTTGTCACGGGCTGCTTCCTGGGGTGTGTGTGTGGTGTGGAGGAAAAAAAAGTAGTTAGTAAACAGTTGATTGACAAAGTTCAACCCCCGCAAATACAACTAGGTGAATACACACACACACACGCTCCCACACACACACACACACACACACACACACACACACACACACACGTCCCACCTGCTCATCATGGGGGACTTCAATCACGGCAGGATTGATTGGGAGAACAAGGAACCGCATGGAGGCGAGGATACGTGGAGAGTCAAACTATTGGAGGTGGTGACTAGAAACTTCTTAACCCAGCATGTCAGAGAACCCACAAGGATGAGAGGAAATGACGAACCAGCGAGACTCGACCTGGTCTTCACCCTGAACGACTCTGACATAAGAGAAATCGGTTTTGAGGCCCCACTAGGAATGAGCGACCACAGTGTATTGGTGTTTGAGTACCTGATTGAAGAAGGGCTATTGAACTCGAGGAGGGATACCGAAACCAAAAGGTTAGCATACCGAAAGGGAAACTATGAGGAGATAAGAAAATTCCTAACAGATAAAGCATGGGAAACAGAGCTCAGGGATAAGACGGCCCAAGATATGATGGACTACATCACGCAAAAATGCAAGGCCGCAGCAAACAAGTTTGTCCCAGTCCAAAAGGAAAACAGTGAAATGAAGATGAGAAACCCATGGTTTAATCAGAGATGTAGGCTAGCTAAGCAGCAAAGTAAAAGGGCATGGAGAAACTATAGGAATAACAGGACACTGGAGAGCAGGGAAGGATACCAGAATGCCAGGAATGAATATGTCAGGATGAGAAGAGAGGCAGAAAGACAATACGAAAATGACATCGCAAGCAAGGCAAAGACTCAGCCTAAATTGCTGCATAGCCACATCAGGAGAAAAACAACAGTAAAGGAACAGGTTATGAAATTAAGGATAGGGGCGGAAGGATTCACTACAAATGACAAGGAAGTGTGTGAGGAACTGAATAAGAAATTCCAAGAGGTCTTCACCTTAGAGCAAGGAGAAATCCCAGAGATAAGAGAGGGAATAGCTAACCAGGAACCACTGGAAGAGTTTGAGATTACCAGCGGGGAAGTAAGGAAGTGTTTACTAGAGTTGGATGTGACAAAGGCTATAGGCCCAGATGGAATCTCCCCTTGGATACTAAAGGAAGGAGCAGAAGAACTGTGCCTCCCACTCTCCATAGTGTATAACAAATCACTGGCAACAGGGGAACTGCCAGAAATTTGGAAAGCAGCTAACGTAGTCCCGATATACAAGAAAGGGGATAGACAGGAGGCACTGAATTACAGGCCAGTGTCCCTAACTTGCATACCATGCAAGATGATGGAGAAGATTGTGCGAAGAAAGCTAGTGGAGCACCTGGAGCGAAAGAACTTTGTAACACAGCATCAACATGGATTCAGGGATGACAGGTCCTGCCTCACAGGGTTACTTGAATTCTACGACCAGGCAAGAAAGAGAAAGGTGGGCAGACTGCATATTTTTGGATTGTCAGAAAGCCTTTGATACAGTGCCACACAAGAGGCTAGTGAAAAAACTGGAGATGCAGGCTGGAGTGAAAGGGAAGGTACTCCGTTGGATACAGGAGTACCTAAGTAACAGGAGACAACGAGTCAGTGTGAGGGGTGAGGTCTCAGATTGGCGAGACGTTACGAGTGGAGTACCGCAGGGGTCGGTCCTTGGACCTATACTGTTTCTGATATATGTAAATGATCTCCCAGAGGGTATAGAATCGTTTCTCTCAATGTTTGCCGATGATGCAAAAATTATGAGGAGGATTGAAACTGAGGACGATAGTAAGAGGCTACAAGATGACCTAGACAGACTGAGTGAATGGTCCAACAAATGGCTGTTGAAGTTCAACCCGAGTAAATGCAAAGTAATGAAAATAGGCAGTGGAAATAGGAGGCCAGATACAGGATACAGAATAGGAGATGAAGTACTTAATGAAACGAACAGAAAGATCTAGGAGTTGATATCACACCAAACCTGTCTCCTGAAGCCCACATAAAAAGAATAACGTCTGCGGCATATGCGAGGCTGGCTAACATCAGAACAGCGTTCAGGAACCTGTGTAAGGAATCATTCAGAATCTTGTACACCACATATGTAAGACCAATCCTGGAGTATGCGGCCCCAGCATGGAGCCCGTACCTTGTCAAGCACAAGACGAAGCTGGAAAAAGTCCAAAGGTATGCCACTAGACTATTCCCAGAACTAAGAGGCATGAGTTACGAGGAAAGGCTGCGGGAAATGCATCTTACGACACTGGAAGACATAAGAGTAAAGGGAGACATGATCACAACCTACAAAATCCTCAGAGGAATCGACCGGGTAAACAAGGATAAACTATTCAACACTGGTGGGACGCGAACAAGGGGACACAGGTGGAAACTGAGTACCCACATGAGCCACAGAGACGTTAGAAGGAACTTTTTCAGTGTCAGAGTAGTTAACGGATGGAATGCATTAGGCAGTGATGTGGTGGAGGCAGACTCCATACACAGTTTTAAATGTAGATATGATAGAGCCCAGTAGGCTCAGGAATCTGTACACCAGTTGATTGACAGTTGAGAGGCGGGACCAAAGAGCCAAAGCTCAACCCCCGCAAGCACAAATAGGTGAGTACAAATAGGTGAGTACAGGAGCAGGAGTGTGCAGGAGCACTTTGTTTGCCACTCTCCATAGTGTATAGTAGGTCACTGGAGACGGGAGACCTACCAGAAATATGGAAGACTGCTAATGTAGTCCCAATATACAAAAAGGGTGACAGACAAGAGGCACTGAACTACAGGCCAGTGTCCTTAACTTGTATACCATGCAAGGTGATGGAGAAGGTCGTGAGAAAAAACCTAGAAACACATCTGGAGAGACGAGACTTCGTGACAACCCATCAACATGGGTTCAGGGAGGGTAAATCTTGCCTTACAGGCTTAATAGAATTCTACGATCAGGTGACAAAGATTAAGCAAGAAAGAGAAGGATGGGCGGACTGCATTTTTTTGGTCTGTCGGAAAGCCTTTGACACAGTACCCCATAAAAGGTTGATGCATAAGCTGGAGAAACAGGCAGGAGTAACTGGTAGGGCGCTCCAGTGGATAAAGGAGTACCTAAGCAATAGGAAGCAGAGAGTTACAGTGAGGGGTGAGACCTCAGATTGGCGTGAAGTCACCAATGGAGTCCCACAGGGCTCTGTACTCGGACCTATCCTGTTTCTGATATACGTAAATGATCTCCCAGAGGGTAAAGACTCATTCCTCTCAATGTTTGCTAACGACGCCAAAATTATGAGAAGGATTAAGACAGAGGAGGACAGTTTGAGGCTTTAAGAAGACCTGGACAAGCTGCAGGAATGGTCGAACAAGTGGTTGTTAGAGTTTAACCCAAGCAAATGTAATGTAATGCAATGAAGATAGGGGTAGGAAGCAGGAGACCAGATACAAGGTATCATTTGGGAGACGAAATACTTCAGGAGTCAGAGAGAGAGAGAAAGACCTGGGGGTTGATATCACGCCAAACTTGTCCCCTGAAGCTCATATCAAGAGGATAACATCAGCGGCATATGCCAGATTGGCTAACATAAGAACGGCATTTAGAAACTTGTGTAAGCAATCTTTCAGAACATTATATACCACATATGTCAGACCAATCCTGGAGTATGCGGCTCCAGCATGGAGTCCATATCTAGTCAAGCATAAGACTAAACTGGAAAAGGTTCAAAGGTTTGCCACCAGACTAGTACCCGAGCTAAGAGGTATGAGCTACGAGGAGAGACTACGGGAATTAAACCTCACATCGTTGGAAGACAGAAGAGTTAGGGGGGACATGATCACCACATTCAAGATTCTCAAGGGAATCGACAGGGTAGATAAAGACAGGTTATTTAACACAAGGGGCACACGCACTAGGGGACACAGGTGGAAACTGAATGCCCCAATGAGCCACAGAGATATTAGAAAGAACTTTTTTAGTGCTCAACCCCCGCAAGCACAACTAGGTGAGTACACGTCGTCGTCGGAGGAGGAAGTCCCCTGGGGGCCTCGTGGCTGAGTAGTGAGCGGACAGCACTTGGGAGTCATAATCCTAATGACTCGAGTTCGATTCCCGGGGGAGGCAAAAACAAATAGGCAGTTTCTTCTACCCTGAAGCACTGTTCGCATAGCAATAAATAGGTACTTGGGAGTTGCCTCCTGGGATGTGTGTGTATGAGAGACACATATGTAGTAGATATAACAAAGGATAATACGTCGGAGTCAATATATTACACAACCGACGGTTATAAAGGCGGGGTCCAAGAGCTAACACCTTTATCCTCCAGGCAAAAATATTAAATATAAATATGAGAGAGATTAAAATACTGAGGTCTGAAAGTTTTTAGTATACTGTTTAATTCCGCAACCTATACTATACCTATTATTTGCCTGCAGTCAGTTTCGAGAGTTCTTCTACGCCCAAGCGGTTGCTCTCCCCAGGCCACAAGCCCACGTACACACTACGACCAGACTCATCCCGCACATCATACACGAACTCATCACAATTGTCCACAATAACAAAGGCAGACGTTGGCAAGGGATCCAGTGGTAATCCCACAGCAGCCCCTCAAGTTCTTCATAATAATTACTATCAAACACAAATAAAGTCCTGAATATATATTATTTTTAGCTAAGACTAGGGTTCATTAAGGGTGTCGATTGAAGTGCCTAGTGAAACTGCAAGCAGGAGCTGTTATCCTGCCTCAGCTCATCTGATGCCTGCTCCTAGACTCATTTATTTTACAACAATGTTCATTAAAACTAATTAACTCTCATTTAAGGAACAATTATATACATAACAATCATATCAGAAACCTGGTGAAACTGAAATCCGGCCTCAGCTCAGTTAAAACTTGCTCCTAGAAACCCATTTATTTCATGAGCCTGTTATATGCATCACGCATACGTCAGGCTGCGAGCAGCCGCGTCCAACAGCCTGGTTGACGAGACCAGCAACGAGGAGGCCTGGTCGACGACCGGGCCGCAGGATCACTGAGCCCCGAAATCACCTCAAGGTAAGGTAATCATTATGAATAAATTGTATTCATCAACAGTAGACCACCAACGTCACGACGGTGTTGCGGGCTCTGATGTTCAGACCGTTCCCACCAGACTTGGTCAAGATGAACCTTCTTGCACGGCTCTCTACTTTGTTCAAAAGTTTCATGAATGATGAGGGGCAGGCAGTCTAGGAGAGGAGTGCATACTCTAGATGGGATCGAACTTGTGCTTCATACAAGGTTTAGCAGCCCCTGCTGTCAAGAAGGTGGGTGATGCACCATAGGCTGTAAGTTTCCTGGCTGCCTTTAAGGGGCAGGATAGTTCTATGATCTAAACTGTTTCTAATTAAAATTACAACAATTATTATATTTAATGAACAATTGATTAATATAAATGTAAAAAAATTCCAATAGAGGAATATTTGTACAGATTCTACATTAAAACTGGTCAACTTATACATGTTATTTTTACACATAATCTTTGTTGTGGTTTCAACAAGAAACAGTTTAAATATATTGACGGAGTTGCAATGGATCAATCACTGTTCCATTGTACTGTGTTGAACACAATCAAAGTGTTCAGGGTGGTTGGGTGGGAACGACCACTCTTGCCAACGCTTGGCTTTGTCTTTATGAACAAGTTGGCTAGAGAACTGCCCTCTTGAATTTAAACCAGTATTTATTACAAGGAAGTTCGGCGACAACTTTTTGTTTTTAAGAGAACCCAAGTACAGTATGTTGTTAAATTTAAGGAATATTTAAATTCTAGTTTTCTAATATCAATTTCAATTTAATTTTTTTTCAACGTGAAAAAAAATCGTGGAAATTTCTTGATGTAAAACTAATTAACAATAATGGCTTCCATACTTCCTTATACAGAATGCGAACGTTCATTGCTTCAGGCATTAATTTGAAATTTTGTTCCTCATTTTTTTATGAGGTAACAATGAGGGTTCCTCATTTACTCTAGAGGAATTCACTAAAAACCGTCGTGAACACAGCTTATTATCTCTACTCAACCTGGCATTATTTGGACTCCTAACCAAGATCTTAACATCATTTTGTTCAGATAATGGTTACTTCCTTCATCTTGTTCAGATCTTAAAAAGTTGTCAATATGTCAGTTCTGGCGCCGCCCTCGCATCTCTACCGTAAAGACATTGGACACATTCAAGTATTGTATTATGGCTTAATTTGTGTCGCTGAGAAATCGACTCCCTAAATTGTTAAAGCAAAATTATCCCCTGATAGACTATGGGTTTACTTGCATGAAGCGAGACCGTCGAGCACAAGTGGTTGGGCAGGAGTGAGAGTGTGAGTGTTCGGACACACTCCCACACACACTTGGTGCACCTATTCATCCACCTTCAGCAAGCCTTATCTTCACCCGACGTTTGCTCCTCTTCTTCTTGCCTTCTGTATACATTTTCGCCGCCTTTTTCACAGCTTTCACTACACATATTTGTTCAGCTCTTGATGTTCCGCCTCGATGCTTGCTAATGCTTCCTTTATACGACTTTTGCCGCCTCTTTACCCCCTTTTTTCCTCCCGTGATGTTTACGTGTGGGTCCCAGTGTTCGAGCCTCCCGTCAGGACTCTCCTTGACAACAGCAGGGTCTCCCTATTGCATCTCTCCTCACACCATCTCTTCTGCATTCCTACGCCTTCACCTGGTTGTTCTGGGTAACTTGATGCTTTTGTGTGTCTTATCTCTCTTAAATACCTGTTCTTGAAGGTCTTTCTTTCTGCCTCACCGCCAGTTCCCCGACACTACTTCCCAACTTTTCTGAACCTTCATTAATCTTCTAATCTTATTTCTATAATATTTTCCGTGAGTGTTGATGCATCTTAAGTTATGTCTCAACAATATTTTCAAGTTTTTATTTTTACTGCTCCTCGTTATTATTGTTTGTGTTGAAGAACTTTCCGAGCTGCTCGTACGCCTAAAACTTGTATTTATCGCCTTTCTTTTCATCATTTGCCTATACCTGGATTGTACCTGGATGAGGTATTGAGAGTTCTTCTACTTCCCAAGCCCGGCTCGGACCCAGATTTGACTTGTGATATGTTGGTCCAACAGGCTGTTGCTTGGTGCGGCCCGCAGGCCCACATATCCACCACAGCCTGGTTGATCCGGTACTCCTTAAAGAAAACTATCTAATTTTATCTTGAAGATGTCCACGGTTGTTCCGGCAATATTTTTTATGCTCGCTGGGAGGGTGTTGAACAACCGCGGACCTCTGATGTTTATACAGTGTTCTCTGATTGTGCCTATGGCACCTCTGCTCTTCACTGGTTCTATTCTGCATTTTCTTCCATATCGTTCACTCCAGTATGTTGTTATTTTACTGTGTAGATTTGGGACCTGGCCCTCCAGTATTTTCCACGTGTATATTATTCTTCACTGCTTCTTTGTATCCCATTCTCTCATTCACGGGACTTTTAATGTATTTACCCTTCACAGCCTCTTCTCTCTCACACGTCTCTCCTCCCTCGGCTTACCGTTTCTCTCCCTCCCCCTATTGCTTCACTCTATCCTCCTTTCCGACTGTTCCGTCCCTCCTCCTGTTCACTTTTCTCTCGCTCTTATCATCTCTCCCGTTTCTCTCCCCTGACCAGGTGCCGATGTTCCTGAGAAGGTGCCACCCTCACCCCCGTGCCTTCCCACCTCACACACATCCCTCCTTCCATGTCTCCCTTACCTCCTCTTTTATTTCTTACCCCTACCTCCCTCCTTTAGCCGTTATTCCCTCTCCTCCTCCTTCCCTCCATTCTCCTCCTAAGGCCTGAATTACTCCCCCGAGGGACGGAACATTAGAGCCATGATTCTCATAACAACTTTTATTCCCGGAGCCGTCGGGTGCACCGCCCCCGCAGGCCCGCCCCCCGGTACTGGACCCGCCCCCCGGTACTGGACCCGCCCCCCGGTACTGGACCCGCCCCCCGGTACTGGACCCGCCCCCCGGTACAGGACCCGCCCCCGGTACTGGACCCGCCCCCGGTACTGGACCCGCCCACGGTACTGGACCCGCCCCCGGTACTGGACCCGCCCCCGGTACTGGACCCGCCCCCCGGTACTGGACCCGCCCCCCGGTACTGGACCCGCCCCCGGTACTGGACCCGCCCCCGGTACAGGACCCGCCCCCGGTACAGGACCCGCCCCCGGTACTGGACCCGCCCCCCGGTACTGGACCCGCCCCCCGGTACTGGACCCGCCCCCGGTACTGGACCCGCCCCCGGTACTGGACCCGCCCCCCGGTACAGGACCCGCCCCCGGTACTGGACCCGCCCCCCGGTACTGGACCCGCCCCCGGTACTGGACCCGCCCCCGGTACTGGACCCGCCCCCGCAGGCCCACCCTCGGTACTGGAAACACCAAGGTGACTGGAGCCCTGGCTGTCTGGGTTTGAATCCTTCAGGGGTGAGGAGTTTTGTGTTGCATATTAGCTTGGGGACCATTCAAGAGTTCGAAGAAATCTACAGCCTCCAGGAAACAAACTTCCCTTTATTTCCTCTTAATGTCCACTTTTTTGTAACCAAAGAGTTAAATAGCAAGTTTTTCTCTGAATGCTCTGAATTCCCGTCTCCGAGGCTATGGGTGCCAACAATTGCACCAGAGGTGGTACTCCTAAATACATGCATTTAGAGAGAAATTTATTGTACAAGATTACATGATTACAATTATGGTCTTAACACATACACTACACAACCAATACACGTAAAATGAAAAACAGAGAATGGGAAACATTGATAAAAGCGTTTCGCAAGACACTTCTTACATTTTCAAAGACATTCTCTAGGCGCCAGACTATAAAAAGTGTTAAAAATTAACTTTTGAGAGTTAATTTTTCAACTACTCTCGACAGTGAAGAAAAACATGAGAAATATTGAACAGATTCGTGTTAGAATCATTAATCTTATCCTTTTGGTCATATTCAACAACATATGTTTACAAGAAAGACTACTACCTCCTCCACTAGTAGAAAGACTACTAATATATATATATATATATATATATATATATATATATATATATATATATATGTGTGTGTGTGTGTGTGTATGTGTGTGTGTGTGTGTCAGACCACGAAGGAAGAATTGAAATCAGGAATTTCCTTAAGTACTTTCGTATGTAATAATACATCTTCAGAAGGATGTTTACAAGATGTTTACATCTTCATCCTTCTTATCAAAATATTCCTGGTGATCGTCTCGTTGTGTGTGGCGATTATGTGTTCCTTGATGTGGCCAGGGCTCCCCACCCTGCGTGGTGTGGCCAGGCCTCCCCACCCTGGGTGGTGTGGCCAGGCCTCCCCACCCTGGGTGGTGTGGCCAGGGCTCCCCACCCTGGGTGGTGTGGCCAGGGCTCCCCACCCTGGGGTGGTGTGGCCAGGGCTCCCCACCCTGGGGTGGTGTGGCCAGGGCTCCCCACCCTGGGTGGTGTGGCCAGGGCTCCCCACCCTGGGTGGTGTGGCCAGGGCTCCCCACCCTGGGTGGTGTGGCCAGGGCTCCCCACCCTGGGTGGTGTGGCCAGGGCTCCCCACCCTGGGTGGTGTGGCCAGGGCTCCCCACCCTGGGTGGTGTGGCCAGGGCTCCCCACCCTGGGTGGTGTGGCCAGGGCTCCCAACCCTGGGTGGTGTGGCCAGGGCTCCCCACCCTGGGGTGGTGTGGCCAGGCCTCCCCACCCTGGGTGGTGTGGCCAGGGCTCCCCACCCTGGGGTGGTGTGGCCAGGGCTCCCCACCCTGGGGTGGTGTGGCCAGGCCTCCCCACCCTGGGTGGTGTGGCCAGGGCTCCCCCCCTGGGGTGGTGTGGCCAGGCCTCCCCACCCTGGGTGGTGTGGCCAGGCCTCCCCACCCTGGGTGGTGTGGCCAGGGCTCCCCACCCTGGGTGGTGTGGCCAGGCCTCCCCACCCTGGGTGGTGTGGCCAGGCCTCCCCACCCTGGGTGGTGTGGCCAGGGCTCCCCACCCTGGGGTGGTGTGGCCAGGGCTCCCCACCCTGGGTGGTGTGGCCAGGGCTCCCCACCCTGGGTGGTGTGGCCAGGGCTCCCCACCCTGGGTGGTGTGGCCAGGGCTCCCCACCCTGGGTGGTGTGGCCAGGGCTCCCCACCCTGGGTGGTGTGGCCAGAGCTCCCCACCTTGGGTGGTGTGGCCAGGGCTCCCCACCCTGGGTGGTGTGGCCAGAGCTCCCCACCCTGGGTGGTGTGGCCAGAGCTCCCCACCCTGGGTGGTGTGGCCAGGGCTCCCCACCCTGGGGTAGTGTGGCCAGGGCTCCCCACCCTGGGTGGTGTGGCCAGGGCTCCCCACCCTGGGTGGTGTGGCCAGGGCTTCCCACCCTGGGTGGTGTGGCCAGGGCTCCCACCCTGGGGTAGTGTGGCCAGGGCTCCCCACCCTGGGTGGTGTGGCCAGGGCTCCCCACCCTGGGTGGTGTGGCCAGGGCTCCCCACCCTGGGGTAGTGTGGCCAGGGCTCCCCACCCTGGGGTAGTGTGGCCAGGGCTCCCCACCCTGGAGTGGTGTGGCCAGGGCTCCCCACCCTGGGTGGTGTGGCCAGGGCTCCCCACCCTGGGGTAGTGTGGCCAGGGCTCCCCACCCTGGGGTAGTGTGGCCAGGGCTCCCCACCCTGGAGTGGTGTGGCCAGGGCTCCCCACCCTGGGTGGTGTGGCCAGGGCTCCCCACCCTGGAGTGGTGTGGCCAGGGCTCCCCACCCTGGAGTGGTGTGGCCTGAGCCGGAGTCACGTTCCTGCACTTCTTCACCCAGCACCAAGAGAGCCCCGTCCGCGCTCAATACATCCTCGCTGAAGACTAAGCTCAGTGTACGCTTGCTAGGTAGTGGAAGGCGCTCAGTACACCCCACCTGAGCCACAAGCGGCGCTCAGTACACCCCACCTGAGCCACAAGCGGCGCTCAGTACACCCCATCTGAGCCACAAGCGGCGCTCAGTACACCCCACCTGAGCCACAAGCGGCGCTCAGTACACCCCACCTGAGCCACGAAAAACAAAGACCGGCCAAACCCCACCATAACAAAGTGAGGTCCGTGAACGCACACGCACGCACGCACGCTGGTGTGAAAATGTGACCCTGACGGTGAGACGGCGTCACTGTCTTGGGGCTCCTCACTCTGTCCAGCGTCACTGTCTTGGGGCTCGTCACACCGTCCACCGTCACTGTCTCGGGGCTCCTCACACCGTCCACCGTCACTGTCTTGGGGCTCGTCACACCGTCCACCGTCACTGTCTCGGGGCTCGTCACACCGTCCACCGTCACTGTCTCGGGGCTCGTCACACCGTCCACCGTCACTGTCTTGGGGCTCCTCACACCGTCCACCGTCACTGTCTCGGGGCTCCTCACACCGTCCACCGTCACTGTCTCGGGGCTCCTCACACCGTCCACCGTCACTTTCTCGGGGCTCGTCACACCGTCCACCGTCACTGTCTTGGGGCTCGTCACACCGTCCACCGTCACTGTCTCGGGGCTCGTCACACCGTCCACCGTCACTGTCTCGGGGCTCGTCACACCGTCCACCGTCACTGTCTTGGGGCTCCTCACACCGTCCACCGTCACTGTCTCGGGGCTCCTCACACCGTCCACCGTCACTGTCTCGGGGCTCCTCACACCGTCCACCGTCACTGTCTCGGGGCTCGTCACACCGTCCACCGTCACTGTCTCGGGGCTCGTCACACCGTCCACCGTCACTGTCTTGGGGCTCGTCACACCGTCCACCGTCACTGTCTCGGGGCTCCTCACACAGTCCACCGTCACTGTCTCGGGGCTCGTCACACCGTCCACCGTCACTGTCTCGGGGCTCCTCACACAGTCCACCGTCACTGTCTCGGGGTTCCTCCCACCGTCACTCCTCACTGCTGGTGTTGTTTACATAACCCCGGGAGAGCCGTCAACTTTTCTTGTGTAAGATGATGCAGGTGTCAATATTCTGGCCGCGATGATGCACAAACCTCTAAACCCTATTCTATTTTCTGTTACTATTTTCTTGCTCACGTTATATATATATATATATATATATATATATATATATATATATATATATATATATATATATATATATATATATATATATATATATATATATATATGTTTCATTGAATATGACTGCATATTCTGAATTGACTATTTTCTTGTTAAGGGCTTCTATCCCTCTGACTAGTGCTCTTGTATCTTGGTTTAATTGGAAGAGGAGTTCTCCAAATGTCATCTTAGTTCGAGGTGAAGAAAAATAAATAATTAACTGCAGAATGTATTACAGTTATTATAAATTTACACAACGTTTCGAACCTACATGGTTCAGTCTCAAGTGATGGGACAGTCCTGGGATCGAACCCAGGACCACAGGATCACAAGTCCAGCGTGCTGTCCGCTCGGCCGACCGGCTCCCTCGGGTTTATAGGTTTGCCGACCTACAAAACAGGTTTATAGAATTATCACCATTTACTAAAATTTTAATATACTACGTTTATTTTACACGTACAAAATGTCTAATAAATCATCGATGGCAAATATTTACGATTTTAAACACGCAAAAATACAAAAATATGGCCGCTATCTGCACGCTGAATTGTGTTAGTGTCCATTTAAAAGAGTATTACCATTTAACATGTCAAAAATATATCATATATGGAATATTTCATAATATACGATGAGCACGTTTTATAAACACAGGCAACAATCTGGTGGAGATAACAATCTGATACAGGCAACAATCTGGTAGAGATAACAATCTGATACAGGCAACAATCTGGTAGAGATAACAATCTGATGCAGGCAACAATCTGGTAGAGATAACAATCTGATACAGGCAACAATCTGGTAGAGATAACAATCTGATGCAGGCAACAATCTGGTAGAGATAACAATCTGATGCAGGCAACAATCTGGTACAGGCAACACTCTTATACAGGCAACAATCTGATACAGGCAACAATCTCATACAGGCAACAATCTGATACAGGCAACAATCTGATACAGGCAACAATCTGATACAGGCAACAATCTGATGCAGGCAACAATCTGATACAGGCAACAATCTGATACAGGCAACAATCTGGTACAGGCAACACTCTTATACAGGCAACAATCTGATACAGGCAACAATCTGATACAGGCAACAATCTCATACAGGCAACAATCTGATGCAGGCAACACTCTTATACAGGCAACAATCTGATACAGGCAACAATCTGATACAGGCAACAATCTGATACAGGCAACAATCTCATACAGGCAACAATCTCATACAGGCAACAATCTCATACAGGCAACAATCTCATACAGGCAACAATCTGATACAGGCATCACTCTTATACAGGCAACACTCTTATACAGGCAACAATCTGAAACAGGCAACACACTCATACAGGCAACACTCTCATACAGGCGACACTCTCATACAGGCAACACACTCATACAGGCAACACACTCATACAGGCAACACTCTCATACAGGCAACACTCATACAGGCAACACACTCAAGCAGGCAACACTCTCATACAGGCAACACACTCATACAGGCAACACACTCATACAGGCAACACTCTCATACAGGCAACACTCTCATACAGGCAACACACTCATACAGACAACACACTCATACAGGCAACACACTCATACAGGCAACACTCTCATACAGGCAACACACTCATACAGGCAACACTCTTATACAGCCAACACACTCATACAGGCAACACTCTCAAACAGGCAACACACTCATACAGGCAACACATTCATACAGGCAACACACACTCATACAGGCAACACTCTCATACAGGCAACACTCTCATACAGGCATCACTCTCATAGAGGCAACACTCTCATACAGGCAACACACTCATACAGGCAACACACTCATACAGGCAACACTCTTATACAGCCAACACACTCATACAGGCAACACACTCATACAGGCAACACTCTCATACAGGCAACACTCTCATTCAGGCATCACACTCATACAGGCAACACTCTCATACAGGCAACACACTCATACAGGCAACACACTCATACAGGCAACACTCTCATACAGGCAACACTCTCATACAGGTAACACACTCCTACAGGCAACACACTCATACAGACAAAACACTCATACAGGCAACACTCTCATACAGGCAACACACTCATACAGGCAACACACTCATACAGGCAACACTCTCATACAGGCAACACTCATACAGACAAAACACTCATACAGACAACACTCTCATACAGGCAACACTCTCATACAGGCAACACTCTCATACAGACAACACTCATACAGGCAACAATCTGATACAGACAACACACTCATACAGGCAGCACCAGGATACAGGCAACACACTCATACAGGCAGCACCAGGATACAGGCAACACACTCATACAGGCAGCAACAGTATACAGGCAACACACTCATACAGGCAACACACTCATACAGGCAGCACCAGGATACAGACAACACACTCATACAGGCAACACACTCATACAGGCAGCACCAGGATACAGACAACACACTCATGCAGGCAGTACCAGGATACAGACAACACACTCATACAGGCAACACACTCATACAGGCAACACACTCATACAGGCAACACACTCATACAGGCAGCACCAGGATACAGACAACACACTCATACAGGCAGCAACAGGATACAGACAACACACTCATACAGACAACACACTCATACAGGCAGCACCAGGATAGACAACACACTCATACAGGCAACACCAGGATACAGACAACACACTCATACAGGCAACACACTCATACAGGCAGCACCAGGATACAGGCAACACACTCATACAGGCAGCACCAGGATACAGGCAACACACTCATACAGGCAGCACCAGGATACAGACAACACACTCATACAGGCAGCACCAGGATACAGACAACACACTCATAAAGGCAACACACTCATACAGGCAGCACCAGGATACAGGCAACACACTCATACAGGCAGCACCAGGATACAGACAACACACTCATAAAGGCAACACACTCATACAGGCAGCACCAGGATACAGGCAACACACTCATACAGGCGGCACCAGGATACAGGCAACACACTCATACAGGCGGCACCAGGATACAGGCAACACACTCATACAGGCAACACACTCATACAGGCAGCACCAGGATACAGACAACACACTCATACAGGCAACACCAGGATACAGACAACACACTCATACAGGCAACACACTCATACAGGCAGCACCAGGATACAGACAACACACTCATACAGGCAACACCAGGATACAGACAACACACTCATACAGGCAACACACTCATACAGGCAGCACCAGGATACAGGCAACACACTCATACAGGCAGCACCAGGATACAGGCAACACACTCATACAGGCAGCACCAGGATACAGGCAACACACTCATACAGGCAGCACCAGGATTCAGGCAACACACTCATACAGGCAGCACCAGGATACAGGCAAAACACTCATACAGGCAGCACCAGGATTCAGGCAACACACTCATACAGGCAGCACCAGGATACAGGCAACACACTCATACAGGCAGCACCAGGATACAGGCAACACACTCATACAGGCAGCACCAGGATTCAGGCAACACACTCATACAGGCAGCACCAGGATACAGACAACACACTCATACAGGCAACACCAGGATACAGACAACACACTCATACAGGCAGCACCAGGATACAGACAACACACTCATACAGGCAGCACCAGGATACAGACAACACACTCATACAGGCAGCACCAGGATACAGACAACACACTCATACAGGCAGCACCAGGATGCAGACAACACACTCATACAGGCAACACACTCATACAGGCAGCACCAGGATACAGGCAACACACTCATACAGGCAGCACCAGGATTCAGGCAACACACTCATACAGGCAGCACCAGGATACAGACAACACACTCATACAGGCAACACCAGGATACAGGCAACACATACAGGCAGCACCAGGATACAGACAACACACTCATTCAGGCAGCACCAGTATACAGGCAACACACTCATACAGGCAGCACCAGGATACAGACAACACACTCATACAGGCAGCACCAGGATACAGGCAACACACTCATACAGGCAGCACCAGGATACAGACAACACACTCATACAGGTAGTACCAGGATACAGACAACACACTCATACAGGCAGCACCAGGATACAGACAACACACTCATGCAGGCAGCACCAGGATACAGACAACACACTCATACAGGCAGCACCAGGATACAGGCAACACACTCATACAGGCAGCACCAGGATTCAGGCAACACACTCATACAGGCAGCACCAGGATACAGGCAACAAACTCATACAGGCAACACACTCATACAGGCAGCACCAGGATACAGGCAACACACTCATACAGGCAGCACCAGGATACAGGCAGCACCAGGATACAGGCAACACACTCATACAGGCAGCACCAGGATACAGGCAGCACCAGGATACAGGCAACACACTCATACAGGCAGCACCAGGATACAGGCAACACACTCATACAGGCAGCACCAGGATACAGACAACACACTCATACAGGCAGCACCAGGATACAGACAACACACTCATACAGGCAGCACCAGGATACAGGCAACACACTCATACAGGCAGCACCAGGATACAGACAACACACTCATACAGGCAGCACCAGGATACAGACAACACACTCATACAGGCAACACCAGGATACAGGCAACACACTCATACAGGCAGCACCAGGATACAGACAACACACTCATACAGGCAGCACCAGGATACAGACAACACACTCATACAGGCAACACCAGGATACAGGCAACACCAGGACACAGGGCGAGGAGCGGCAGTGGTACACATCTGGGTGTAAACATAAACATATGCTGTATAAAGATGTTCCTCCCGTCACTATATGACGGAACATTACACCCTGGTGGTGTGTCCCACCCTGGTGGTGTGTCCCACCCTGGTGGTGTGTCCCACCCTGGTGGTGTGTCCCGCCCTGGTGGTGTGTCCCGCCCTGGTGGTGTGTCCCACCCTGGTGGTGTGTCCCGCCCTGGTGGTGTGTCCCGCCCTGGTGGTGTGTCCCACCCTGGTGGTGTGTCCCACCCTGGTGGTGTGTCCCGCCCTGGTGGTGTGTCCCACCCTGGTGGTGTGTCCCACCCTGGTGGTGTGTCCCGCCCTGGTGGTGTGGTGGTGTGTCCCACCCTGGTGGTGTGGTGGTGTGTCCCACCCTGGTGGTGTGGTGGTGCGTCCCACCCTGGTGGTGTGTCCCGCCCTGGTGGTGTGGTGGTGTGGCAGCGTTAGCTTCGCTAACACCAGTCTACACCACCACACACACACCACTTCGCTGGGAATGGCCGCTGTAAACTTGTGAAGACAATGGTACCTCATCACTACACCAGCAACCAATCAATGGTGGTTGGTCATTATAGCAGCAACGGTTGTCAGCGAGGTCTGTGGCTGACGGTGCAATGATTGTCTTGCACCGCACGTTGGTAGTGGGAGCAGCCTAGTCACGTGGAGCGGTCACCTGCACGGGACTAACTAGGCTGCTCCAGGTGACATGTGGTGTGTTCTGTCGCGCTAACACCTGTCCTCATGATGGTGACATGTGTTGTTGCAGGTGTGGTGGTGGTGTGTCTGGACTGGTGGGGCGGCGTCAGTGTTGTGTAGCACACCCGTCTCTTGCTGCCTGTCTTCAACATATTAATAGTAGGAGATCTGCAGCTTTCACGTTGTAGTGTAATAATATTTGTGTAGTGTTTGTCATTACCTGCCTGGTGGTAATGGGGTTTTGAAATTACTTAATTAAATTAATATATATGTATTGGTCATACACATGTGACTTAATATATGTATGCTCCATGCTGTAGTGTAGATGAATGGTAATTGTTCTGCTTAATTAAGGATGTTGCGGCATGATAACTGTAATTCACTCTACTGAGAATTTAAATATAGTTGTCACACTATAACTTAAAAAGAAAAATTACTTTGCCATCAAGAAACACATCAAGAATTGTGCACCACCTACTTCACAAAGCAGAAAATAACAACCAATGCAAAATAGTGAAACACTGCAACAAAACAGCCAAGTTGCAGTACTGGAAGCAAGACACTTTAATGAAACATATCTAAATATCAAAATTCAAAACATAACCATACAACAAAAGGTTTAATTATACACAACACAGGTGCTACCCTACACGAACACCAACCACGCCACCCCGTCAACATGGCGTGGAAATTCAACATACAAAATCTTACTGAAGCGACCTTACGAGTCATAAATACTCATACTCCGCCCAAGTAAAACAGAAACAAGCAACACTTAGTGGGCCAGCAAGAGGCTTAGGGCCCGCGCAGGAATATCCCTGAAAAATAGTCAACATGGGCGCCACACTTCAACATTATGAGGCAAAAGGTTCAACAATTACGACAGGAGATAATACAAGTCACCAGATGCAGTCTGGTCGTGACGAGCGCTTCCCGAGTCGCTATTTGTTTTATGCCGCCTCGCTGATGCCGTACCGGACAACTCTTCATTACCACTCTAGTGTCACAGCTGTGTACTGTGCATTGATAGTCTGAAGATGTTCACATCTGCACACAAAACAGCGCAATTGTGTAATTATAGAGAGTGTGAAGAACGCAAAATAAAGAAAAGGAAATGTACGAATCCACAAGGGCCGTGACGATGATTCGAACCTACGTCTGAGAGAATCCCAGACGCTGCCTTAATCGACTGAGCTACGACATGGTTAAAAGAACTGCAACCGGGAAATCATCCTGACCTATCGCGGGGGAATCGTGTAAAACCCCGGTTTGTGCATGGATGAATTGTGTAAGAACCTGCTTTGTGTCTCGGAGAGACTGCAGGACCCGCGGTAGGTCAGGATGATTTCCTGACCGACCGGTTGCAATTCTTTTAACCATGTCGTAGCTCAGTCGATTAAGGCAGCGTCTGGGATCCTCTCGGACGTAGGTTCGAACCCTCGTCACGGCCCTTGTGGATTTGTTCATTTGATGCATCACGCTATTGTGATTTTTGTGTGTAAAGACCCTCTGTCCTGCGTGAATACCAGCATTATCCTCACTTAATAAGACTTAATTGAAATCCTCAGATTAGGCAAAATTATAATTAATTTTGTCAATAAAGATGTTAATAATAATAAAAAAGGAAATGTAAAAAAGTGTACAAAGGAAATGTATATAAAAAGTTGAATACATAACCTTCCCCCTCCCCCGAAAACTGCAAAATATTACAAGAACGATAGAAAACATTACGGAAACAAATAAATTATGACTATTTACCGGGTAGTTGTCTTCTATAAAACATTATTCAAATAAAATTTTATCCCTAAATTATCCCTCCAAGTTCATTTTAATTCTTTGTTAGTCTCAAAAGATCCTAAAAAAGAGGGATGATGACACCATCTATTTCCCAACATTCCTATACACAACCACACCATCACCAGCGATACTGTCACCATCACCAGCGATACTGTCACCATCACCAGCGATACTGTCACCATCACCAGCGATACTGTCACCATCACCAGCGATACTGTCACCAACACCAGCGATACTGTCACCATCACCAGCGATACTGTCACCATCATCAGCGATACTGTCACCATCACCAGCGATACTGTCACCAACACCAGCGATACTGTCACCATCACCAGCGATACTGTCACCATCACCAGCGATACTGTCACCATCACCAGCGATACTGTCACCATCACCAGCGATACTGTCACCATCACCAGCGATACTGTCACCATCACCAGCGATACTGTCACCATCACCAGCGATACTGTCACCATCACCAGCGATACTGTCACCATCACCAGCGATACTGTCACCATCACCAGCGATACTGTCACCATCATCAGCGATACTGTCACCATCACCAGCGATACTGTCACCATCACCAGCGATACTGTCACCATCACCAGCGATACTGTCACCATCACCAGCGATACTGTCACCATCACCAGCGATACTGTCACCATCACCAGCGATACTGTCACCATCACCAGCGATACTGTCACCATCACCAGCGATACTGTCACCATCACCAGCGATACTGTCACCATCACCAGCGATACTGTCACCATCACCAGCGATACTGTCACCATCACCAGCGATACTGTCACCATCACCAGCGATACTGTCACCATCACCAGCGATACTGTCACCATCACCAGCGATACTGTCACCATCACCAGCGATACTGTCACCATCATCAGCGATACTGTCACCATCACCAGCGATACTGTCACCATCACCAGCGATACTGTCACCATCACCAGCGATACTGTCACCATCACCAGCGATACTGTCACCATCATCAGCGATACTGTCACCATCACCAGCGATACTGTCACCATCACCAGCGATACTGTCACCATCACCAGCGATACTGTCACCATCACCAGCGATACTGTCACCATCATCAGCGATACTGTCACCATCACCAGCGATACTGTCACCATCACCAGCGATACTGTCACCATCACCAGCGATACTGTCACCATCACCAGCGATACTGTCACCATCAACGACGAAATAATTTATAGATTTAACGAGATAGTTAGCATATTATATATATATATATATATATATATATATATATATATATATATATATATATATATATATATATATATATATATATGCGAACAAGCCTGAATGGTCCCCAGGACATATGCAACTGAAAACTCACACCCCAGAAGTGACTCGAACCCATACTCCCAGAAGCAACGCATCTGGTATGTACAAGACGCCTTAATCCACTTGACCATCACGACCGGACAAAATGAGGTGATAGCCGAGGCTATTTGAACCTCATTTTGTCCGGTCGTGATGGTCAAGTGGATTAAGGCGTCTTGTACATACCAGATGCGTTGCTTCTGGGAGTATGGGTTCGAGTCACTTCTGGGGTGTGAGTTTTCAGATATATATATATATATATATATATATATATATATATATATATATATATATATATATATTCTTCTTTAGGAATTGTATTTTACTAATAACTATTACATTAATTCATAAGTAACAATAATTAATAATGCTCTTTTTAAACGAAAAATGAGTTCTCTTTTTTTATTTATTGTTTTACTATTAACAAAAGTGTAACATAGAGTATTAAATTATTAATATTAATCTTTTAAAAAATTAACAAAATTTAATTTATAAACAGTATTTTGCTTGTAAACAACAAGGAATGTCGATGTGAAATTATAAGCTTCGGATCATATTATAAAACATAAATATATAAAAAGAATGAAAAAATGCGGTTATTTTATTCTCAGTGAAACTTTTGGTGTGGCAGCAACAACCTGGGGCCAGATTCACGAAAGCACTTACGAACCTGTCCATCTTTTCTCAATCTTTGGCGGCTTTGTTTACAATTATTAAACAGTTAATGAGCTCCGAAGCACCAGGAGGCTGTTTATAACAATACCAACAGTTGATTGGCAAGTTTTCATGCTTGCAAACTGTTTAATAAATGTAACCAAAGCTGTCAAAGATTGAGGAAAGATGTACACGTTCGTAAGTGCTTTCGTGAATCTGGCCCCAGGTCAGTAGAGGTGTGACATTAATCCCTGGAAACACAAACCCTAACTGTCTCTATTTTCCGCTTCTTACAACTTATAATAAAGTTGTATTATACAACTATTATACTAAATAAATAACTATTATACTAAAGTTGTATTATGTAACTCCTCACTCAGTTATAACTTATAATAAAGTTGTTACATCTTGGCTTAACGTGTTTATGACGTATTAGAACGTTGTTACAACTTGCTATATTGGGTGTTATAACTGGTTAGGAAGTGTTAAAACTTGTTCGAACGTTGTACCAACGTCGTAGTTTCGGTGTGTGTTTGGCGGGAAGCGAGTATTTGGATATTTTGGGAGTCATCCAGGCATGCATGCAGCTCTGGTTTCATTGCTAAGTCAAGTCCTATAATCAGACTTGACAAAACTTATCGCTGAAAACAATGACTCGCAGGCATATGTCGATGAAAATGCTGTTAATAATGCTGTTGCGAGAATTTTCTGACAGTCAAAAGTGTCAGGAATGGAATTTTAGAGTTTTTAAACCTAATTTTTTGTGTTAAATCTAGTCACTAACCGATCTCTTTCACCATTTTCTAGTTCAGCGTTTGAATCGACAAATTTTTGCCTTCAAATTGCAATGCTTTGTAAATCAGTCAATTGCATCTCAAAATTATCCATCCCACTGCAACATTTCCAAATTCAGTTTGTCTTCTGTTACACTGTCTGAACACTTTATGAATTTTACAGTTACTTCTAATGACTTGAACTCATTAAATGTTAAAGAAAATTTTTCAGATGTTGATTTACTGTAGGTCGAAAACTGCATTTTAAGGCTAAGAATGTCTATTTTCTCATGAATTCCAATATCTGTCCCCTGCCATTTGATTTTGTTAGGTCAGAGAAATATTTAAAAATGCCATTGTCGACAACACATTTAAAAATATTTACTTTATTTCAAAAGTTTTAATGTTATCAAACATAACATAAAGTGTTTTACACACAGAAATCACACTAGCCTGATGCATCAAATGAACGATGGCAAAACATAGTGTTTTGCCAGAATCTGTAATTCGGAGCTCAAGTCATGTAAATATGAGGAGAAACTGTGAAAAATATAATTCTACAAATCCAATCAATATCAGATAAGTCTTGACAAGAAAATTTTTCATTCGTGAAAAACTAATGATTTTCATCCAAACATTCAACAAAACTTTTAAGGCCAGAACCTCCACTGAGCCAACGAACACTGTTGTACATTAGTACTCGTGTGTACACCGAATTCTCCTCTCTCAGTAAATATAATTATCTTGGTTACAGACGATAACAATAACGTTATTAACATATCTTAAGTCACAATAACGTGGCTTAAGACGTGAAGACTGCACCACACACCAGAAGATGAGGAGACGACGACTTTGATTGTTGCCGCCGGCGGCGGCTAGTTTATTGTGCACCCCATACTCATCCTGTGAGCGGTAGCGCAAAAACATTACAGAGGGCACAAAAGGTCTTTATCAGACCTCATCTTAGATTATTACATAAACAATTTCATCTATCCTTCACACCTTGACGACGTTTGGGTCCGTCCTGGACCATTAGCAAGTGGTGACGTGGTTTAGTCTTTATATCTTGGTCACAGTTTTCATCACTTCTTCAATATTATTTTATTATAATATGTCATGAACGTTACATCCTCAGGAAAATATACAAGGTAGAGAGGACACGAGTATACTGTACTAAAATGATATGCCTGGTATAACATATAAGCGTGGGTTCATCTTACCCCATCACTCCTGTTATTGGGGATGAATAGTCCTTAATCATCAAAATCATAATCTTCGTTATTAATCAGTGAGTAACGAATTCTAGGGTAAGATGAAGCGGGTGATCACTATCTAATGCCATGGAACCTTCCCAATGGTTCTAAGTTCAATCAAACAGCTCAATGTTCGATGTCAAATTCATTTGATACGAGTGTTAATCAATAGGGCTGACGAATAACAATGGCTTCAAGACGACCAAACACCAGAAGATGGAGAGACGAAGACGTTTGGGTCCGTCCTGGACCAGCATCAAGTCTTCAGCCCCGTTATTGTGACTCGTCGTCTGTGATGGCCTCAAGTGTTCACTGCCTCCTACAGTCAGTAGTGTGTGTGGTGTCTGTCGTACTGTTTACCATGTGCTCATGATTCAAGAAGGTGTTGCGGGTTAGTGAGTGGTGGTTTGATTTCTTTTTTCTGAAATTGAAATGTGAAATTCCTACTTAGTGTTAACAATGCAACTCATCCTCTCATATAATACACCCCATTTTTGTACACAATGGTCCCCATCGGATAAAATACTGCGTACTATGAACAGTAGCGTCTCAAACATCCATGTTTTCTATGTGCAGGTCGGTTAGGTTAGGTGGGTGGCTAGGGCTTGAACGTTTTAATACCCTGTATTTTGTCCGCTGTGGCAAGTCAAGAGGATGGGCTGAGCAGCGTGTACATTGTAGCTGATGGTGGCAGAGCGCACAGTCTTCACAGTTGTACTGATACTCATATATTACCTTAGTACACTTCACCTTGTCCCAGGGGGGGGGGGGGAGTGTTGTTCTTCATAATCAAGAAAGCTGTACAAGGGTTGTTATTGTCAATGACTAGACCAACCTGAGTGTTTTCTCTGCAAGGATTACATTCCTGTCAATTGCATCCCTTATTGCCTTTCCATACGTCAGACAGGCAGGGGGATAAATATATCCTTATAGTACACTACAATGTCCTCGCTTGTGGTTCGATTATTATGAGTCTAGTGGTTATTTAGCGTCTTGCTACTGATATCACTTCTAATATAAAGATATATACACACACACATGAATAATATACACATTGACTTGAGAATGGTCCAGGACGGACCGAAACGTCGTCGTCCCTTCAACTTCTAGTGTGTGGTCTGGCCAACATACTTCAGCCACGTTATTGTGACTCATCGCCTGCATATCAATATACACATTATTATCCAGGTGCGCCTTGATAAGGGTACAGGACGGACCAAAACTTGTTCACTTCCATTTCACTTCACATGTGTGGGTTGGGTTAATGGGGACTGTTTTGATTTGTTAAAGAGCGGAAGTATCTCAAAAGGTTGGGTGTTGAGGCCCATGTACGGCTGGAATCATTCCGTCACAGACAACTGTTTGTAACCAAGTGAACAATAATACTGACCAGAGTTAAGAGTTACAGTAAACTCTCAGACGATGTATTGTGACAACTATTATTGATGTTTAATTCATACGCCATTTAGAGAGCGCCTAAGAGTCAAGTGCCTCGTTGAGAAGGCTATTAGACAGTGCTTTGAGTAGGCGAGTCAACCGTTATCTTATTTGTTATCACAATCGCATCGTTAATCAAACTTTCTGCCAAATTTATCAAAGCTGTTAAGATAGTTAACTTATCTACAAAGATATCACAATAATGTGATGGAGTTTACCTGGAGAGGGTTCCGGGAGTTAGTCTACTCCCCGAGCCTGGCCTGGACTTGTAATAACTTGATCCAACAGGCTGTTGGATCCTTTAAGCCTTTACATTTCCAAGAACCCGAGGATCAACGTCTCCGCGGCAGGGTCTCTGGCCAAGTCTCCTGATTGGTGGTCTGGTCAACCAGGCTGTTCGAAGCGGCTGCCCGCAGCCTGACGCATGAATCAAAGCCTGGTTGTTCAGGTATCCTTTGAAGGTGTTCATCAAGTTCTCTTTTGAACACAGTGAGAGGCCGGCTAGTTATGTCCCGTGTGTGTGGAGGGAGTGTTGAAGTCTTCGGCTTTTAAAAGATAAAATTATCTTTTTCAGCGTACCCTATTGCAGCTCTGCTTTACAACGGGGCTATTTTGCACATCCTGCTTTGCCTCCTGGACTCAAGTGGTGTTATTTCTGTGTGCAGATTTGGAACCAGTCCTTCTAGCATTTTTCAAGTGTAAATTATTATGTATCTCTCCCGCCTGCACTCTAGGGACTAGAGATATACAAAAATTTAAGTGGTCCCAATAATTTGGATGTTTTGAGCGGATTCTAGCAGTAAAAGACCTCTGCACGTTTTCTAGGTCAGCAGTTTCTCCAGCAAGTGGGCAAGAGAAAATGATGTCGACCGCCCACCATATATTGACTACAACCAACCTTACCCAAAGAATTAAAACAATAACAAATAAAATTGAAATGTTAAAATTTCGATGAGTATAAAGAAAACTATTGAAGAAATGCTAATAATTTCTTATTATATGTACGTAAGTAAATAAGAAGCATATCTCGAATTTCAGCAAAGCATGAAGGCAAAATGTTTCGCGAAAATTGTCCTGCAAAATAATTGATTGGCGTCAGCACCGTCTCCTGTACCCTTAGGGTCACCATCAACACTTATACTCAGAACTACAAATAAAATGTTCTGCATCCTTATCATTAGTTGTGTACAGAATAGTGGCCAGCCCAATACACTCCCAGTAAGTGTGGGACAACTGATACACTCCCCCAACACTTGCAGTAGACGAGAGAAAACGGTCACAATCCCCCTATTATGACCAGGGTGGATAATGAAATATGATAATGTTGCAAACAGATAAAGTGAATACATTGATTCTGGAGGCAGTTGAGCCTGTATTGCTGCCAGACGTATAAATGATTATTACCACGTAAGCTTCTGGTGAGTTTTAAGAAAAGATAATGTGTAAATTAGTGAATAAATAAACCGCCAGAAGGGTACATTATATAGTGTGACAATGTAAGAAATTGGTGGTCAAATGAGTCAGCGTAGACTGTTACTGTATGATCATTTGGGCTACTCGGAGGCACTGAGGGAACGTGGATTCAATTGGTAATTGAAATGGAGGGCGAGCGGTCGTGTTTTGTTGACTCCTGGGAGTTTGTCTCATAAGTCCTAAGGAACTCTGTTTAAGTATTGGCCACAGATCTACTTTAATAACTAATCTTACAGTATGCAACTCTAATCTTGCTCCACTGTTATTGTGTTTGTAGCACTGAGTTTAGAGAGGATATTGTTATGTCTGTTGGAGGATATTCCGACTGTACCTTCTTCAGAGGTGTTGACCAAACCACACACTAGAAAGTGAAGGGACGACGACGTTTCGGTCCGTCCTGGACCATTCTCAAGTCGATTGTGGACGGGCCGAAACGTCGTCGTCCCTTCCCTTTCTAGTGTGTGGTTTGGTCAACATATTTCAGCCACGTTACTGTGACTCCTCGTCTGCTTCTTCAAAGATTTTTTTGGCCTGGCAAGAGTGTTTGGTGTGTGAGCCTTTATCCCTGTCCCAGGAAGAGTCTGGCCATAGAGTAAATAAGAACAAGCAGTGCCAGGAGTTTTGTCATGGGAAAGAGTTCTGTGATTAATAAACCATAAAGTACACATACTAGTTATTCCTTGTGTCCAGTGTGGAGGAGTCTATCATACCCTGAAGCAGGTACATTTGTGTAAATGTGGCCCCCGAACACTTTCCTTGCGGGCCGGGCCTTGACCCACCCCACCTAGAGGGCTTGCTAGATTTTATTTTTAAAATAAATGCGGCAGCCCTGGAGCACAGTATAGTGGTGGGTTTACAGTGAGTATACCACAACAAGTTTGACAGCCCCATGACACCCCAACACTGCTTGATGGGGTTCTGGGAGTTCTACTCCCCGAGCCCGGCCCGAAGCCGAGCCAAGCTCACAGGGTTGGGGGGGATAACTGCCACCATCTCCCCAACACTCACAGTGAGGGATAACTGTCACCATCTCCCCAACACTCACAGTGAGGGATAACTGTCACCATCTCCCCAACACTCACAGTGAGGGATAACTGCCACCATCTCCCCAACACTCACAGTGAGGGATAACTGTCACCATCTCCCCAACACTCACAGTGAGGGATAACTGTCACCATCTCCCCAACACTCACAGTGAGGGATAACTGTCACCATCTTCCCAACACTCACAGTGAGGGATAACTGTCACCATCTCCCCAACACGGGCAGTAAGCGAGGGGAAAAACTAGGAGTGAAGGACTTACCTTTCGTTTGGTCTCGGTGAAGGGGAGGGCCAGCCAGGGCATGTCGCTGAAGTAGTCCTGGAAGGTGGTCTCCTCTGTGTCGCTGCTCACCAGGATAACCTCCAGCTGGTGCTTCGTGTTCTCCTTCAGGTGCTTGTAGAACGCCACCAGCTGAGGTGTGAATGCCCTGTGGGAGGAGGAGGCAGACGAATGTTATCTATTGTGTATATGATTGTTACCGGAACCCGCTGATGAACTCACTCGGGGCTGTTATAGAACATTAAATAATGTTAATTTTCAGTAGAGTTAATTAAGTTAACTATCAGTAGAACGCACTAGGCCAGTTTGACTAGCACTTGGAAGGGATATGAGGACGGAAGGAAGGAAAAATGTCCAAACACTTTAGATCATTGGGGGATCGAACACCACCACCCTGCAAGAAGCGAGGCCGTTGCTGTACTGGCCAGTCCAAGATTGGTGAAATATGGATGCCACGCCAGGAAAACAGTGCACAGTATGATGGCATAGAGACCACACATTATGCGGCCATCTTCTTCCCTAATAATCTTTCAGACCACCAAATCTCCCGCAGGTTAGTTATCAACTTGCAGCAAGAAAGAAATCTTGCATCAAAATTTCCAATATTAACACACACACACACACACACACACACACACACACACACACACACACACACACACACATTAGTAGGAATGCATTAGGAAGTGATGTCGTGGAGGCTGACTGCATACACAGTTTCAAGTGTAAATATGATAGAGCCCAATAGGCTCAGGAACCTGTCCACCTGTTGATTGACGGTTGAGAGGCAGGACCAAAGAGCCAGAGCTCAATCCCCGCAAGCACAATTAGGTGAGTACACACACACACACACACGGGAAGGGGGGCCTCGTAGCCTGGTTGATAGTGCACAGGTCTCGTAATTCTGTGGCGCGGGTTCGATTCCCGCACGAGGCAGAAACAAATGGACAAAGTTTCTTTCACCCTGAATCTGAATGCCCCTGTTACCTAGCAGTAAACAGGTACCTGGGAGTTAGTCAGCTGTCACGGGCTGCTTCCTGGTGTGTGTGTGTGTGTGTGTGTGTGTGTGTGTGTGTGTGTGTGTGTGTACTCACCTATTTGTGCTTGCGGGGGTTGAGCTTTGGCTCTTTGGTCCCGCGCGTGTGTGTGTGTGTGTGTGTGTGTGTGTGTGTGTGTGTGTGTGTGTGTGTGTGTGTGTGTGTGTGTGTGTGTGTGTGTGTGTGTGTGGTGTGGGGAAAAAAAAAGTAGTTAGTAAACAGTTGATTGACAGTTGAGAGGCGGGCCGAAAGAGCAAAGCTCAACCCCCGCAAACACAACTAGGTGAATACAACTAGGTGAATACACAAAACTATTGAGAAGAGTCAAGACATATAAATTATAAATTGTGATGCACTGGAAACGGACTCGGACACACTCCAGAACTGGTCTGAAAAATGGTTCCTAGAATTTAATTCAGCCAAATACGAATCTGTTTATTAATCTGCTTATTATTAAATTAATATAATTATCAATATTGAATAATTAATATATTAATACTAATTATATTGATTAATTTAATAATGTAATTAATTAAAACTACTAATCTATTAACCTAATTCAAATTATTGATAGATTAACCTAATTACAATTATTAATCTAAATATTATTATTATTATTATTAAAGTTCTAAATTAGTAATTAGTAATATTAAAATTAGAATCTGTATTATTAGAATGAAATTGACTGAATTCTCCTCTAGAATTTAGCACTAGCTACGCAGGTTTATTGCCTATGCCTGTTTGAACTTCAATTAAGGTGTGATCTGAGTAACAGGTATTTGTAATCATTATGTTCCTGATCAATTCATCGTTATTGGTGAAAATAAGGTCTAGTGTGCGTTATCTTTTCTAGATCAGGCTATTTGCTTAGTTTAGGCTACTACTTGCTTAGTTTAGGCTACTACTTGCTTAGTTTAGGCTACTACTTGCTTAGTTTAGGCTACTACTTGCTTAGTTTAGGCTACTACTTGCTTAGTTTAGGCTACTACTTGCTTAGTTTAGGCTACTATTTGCTTAGTTTAGGCTACTACTTGCTTAGTTTAGGCTACTATTTGCTTAGTTTAGGCTACTACTTGCTTAGTTTAGGCTACTACTTGCTTAGTTTAGGCTACTATTTGCTTAGTTTAGGCTACTACTTGCTTAGTTTAGGCTACTACTTGCTTAGTTTAGGCTACTACTTGCTTAGTTTAGGCTACTACTTGCTTAGTTTAGGCTACTACTTGCTTAGTTTAGGCTACTATTTGCTGGTTTAGGACAAATCTTTCGCGCATCCGTAGTAGATCATTGGTGTGTGACTGTTCTGTTAGGCTGCTTCCCGTTATTCTCTCAGATATAACTGTCTGATACGTTCTTCCATTTCAGGCGCCGTAGGTTGAAGTCTCCAAGCAAGATGATTTTTGAGGCTAGATTTGTGATGTTTTATATAGTGTTCTATTTTCATTAAATGGTCTTTAAACTGGCGAGGATTAGCCTCTGGTTACATATATACAAGGACAATAACCACACTAAGGATCCCTATTTGATTATCAGCACTTCCACCTTATCATTTGTGGTGTTTAGCAGCTCAGTACAGATGAGTTTGTCTTTGCTGTAGAGGCAGACCCCGCCCTGTAGCCTGTGTCTCATGTCATATCTGAAAAGATTGTGCTCCGGTATCCATATTTCACTACCATAGTAATCGTTCGTGTGAGTTTCAGTTAGGGTTCACATACAGAATTTGCCTCATTAAGGAGACCAGCTATAAAGTGGGATTTGTTTGATTTGCGCGTTCTTATAGCCGGAATTTTGGCAAATGAAAATGTTGTTATCGTGTTTGTGGAAATGCTGCATGTTTGGAGGGGCAGGTGGGGGTGACGATAGACAAGGAGGGGCGGATGGTGGAAGAGGAAAAAGAAAATAATTAAGGAAAGAGAAAGACGGGGATATAAGAGAAGAGAGGATGATCTGGGACAGAGCGGCTGGAAATTTTTTTCCAGAGAGGAGTGCCGGTGAGAGTTGAGGGAGACGCCCCGGGGACCACTGCCACCAACACCAGAATTTTGGTTAAGGAAAAACTGGAAGGTGTTTAAGAAAAGCATTTCAGAACAAATGTGTGTAGAGGAAAGGAAGACCTGAAAGACAGTTTGGAAAAGGCTGAACAAATTACAAATGGTCTGGAATACTGTGAGGAACTTTGGAATAGTTAGAAAATCAAGGAGGTTGAAAACAAACTAAGAACTGGTAACAATTAAAATGGGTGAACAAGTGGAAAGAGCCTTAGTAAGGCTTAGGTTTCTAGGTTTAGAAAGGCTGGAGAAAATGCGGTGAACGGCCTGGAAATGCTGTATTAGGTTTAATTATCACCATATTATATATAAATGCTAACAATTTACGCGCCAATTTTGAGTATATTTGCGCATGTGTACACATAAATAAAGGGGAGAAGAAGCAAGACGGGTGTCAGCAGCAGCTGCGGGAGGAAGAAGTGAGGACGCAGAGGTTAAACGAAGAGTAAGACAATGATAGGGAGGGCGAGGGAGGTAGGGCGAGGGGGGGGGGAAGCCTGGAAAGCTGGAAAGACAGCAGCGGCCAGCCTCCCAAGAGGAAAGACAGCAGCGGCCGGCCTCCCAAGACGCAGTCACCAATCTTAACAAACTGTGTATTAAAAAGTGGTTTGTTCTCATATATAAATTAATATTACATAAAAACCCTATGTATAGTTAGGCGTAGGTTAGGTTAAGTGTTTAGGTTCTGTTGATAATTATTTGTATTTGAAATACGTTGGTGAAGCAGTTATAGAATTGTGGTTCGAACAGAGGACGTGAGCGAAGCACTTGTTCCGGAAGTGTTCGGACGTCATCAGTTGTGAGTCGTGTGTAGACCGCTTTTCATTCATAAACCTGCCCGTCCTCGCATGCAAAGTTCCAAGCTCGTTAATCCAGCCACCAAACCCCCTGTTTATGAAGGAAAAGCAGTTTATACACACGACTCACAATTAACAGATGACGTCCGAACACTTCCGGAACAAGTGCTTCGTTGATGACTTATTGGAACCACAACGCTATTATATAAATGCTTCACCCACGTACTACAAATAATCGCCAACAGAACCTAAACACCTAACCTAACCTAATCAATATGTACAGCATGCTTATAATATAATAAAATTTATTTATATTTGAGAAAATTCCTGTTTTGAATGAACAGCATATTAAAATTGATGAATGCGTCTTTCGGGTCGACCGCTGGATGGAATGGACTTGGTCTGAGAACGGGATGATATCAAGCAATTAACCGGCGCCTTAAAAGTCCTCGAAATGAATCTCAAAGAACCCGACTTGCGTCTTTACCCTGACAAAGAAATGTTCTTAATGGAATTACTGATCACTGATGAATCCCAGTCTCACTATAACGAACCACAGACCTCGTATTTTAATGTTGATAATGTGAAGAAATTGCTGTTAGATCAAGTTCCACCCAACCAATCCAACCCATTGAACCAGAAACAAAAAATCTTTTCGATCTTTTAAATTTGTTGGTGTGAAGAATTTTCTTTGCATTTTAATATTTCCAGTTCATTAATGTGAAGATTTGCATGGTCACCTTCCACCTCGTTATTACAAAGTTTTTCCTGCACCGAATCTGACGGTGTCAGAGTGTGTGTATTTGCCTTATATAATGAGGGTAATTATTTTCAAAGACGGTATGTATCATTAGCACGCTCACTCGCTCACACACACACACACACACACACACACACACACACACACACACACACACACACACACACACACACACACAGAGTAAATGCAAAGTAATGAAACTAGGCAGTGGAAACAGGAGGCCAGACACAGGATACAGAATAGGAGATGAAGTACTTAATGAAACGAACAGAGAGAAAGATCTAGGAGTTGATATCACACCAAACCTGTCTCCTGAAGCCCACATAAAGAGAATAACGTCTGCGGCATATGCGAGGCTAGCTAACATCAGAACGGCGTTCAGGAACCTGTGTAAGGAATCATTCAGAATCTTGTACACCACATATGTAAGACCAATCCTGGAGTATGCGGCCCCAGCATGGAGCCCGTATCTTGTCAAGCACAAGACGAAGCTGGGAAAAAGTCCAAAGGTATGACACTAGATTAGTCCCAGAACTAAGAGGCATGAGTTACGAGGAAAGGCTGCGGGAAATGCACCTTACGACACTGGAAGACAGAAGAGTAAGAGGAGACATGATCACAACCTACAAAATCCTCAGAGGAATCGACCGGGTAAACAAGGATAAACTATTCAACACTGGTGGGACGCGAATAAGGGGACACAGGTGGAAACTGAGTACCCACATGAGCCACAGAGACGTTAGAAGGAACTTTTTCAGTGTCAGAGTAGTTAACGGATGGAATGCATTAGGCAGTGATGTGGTGGAGGCTGACTCCATACACAGTTTCAAATGTAGATATGATAAGAGCCCAGAAGGCTCAGGAATCTGTACACCAGTTGATTGACAGTTGAGAGGCGGGACCAAAGAGCCAAAGCTCAACCCCCGCAAGCACAAATAGGTGAGTACACACACACACACACACACGCAACCGTTGATTGACGGTTGAGAGGCGGGACCAAAGAACCAGAGCTCAACCCCCCGCAAGCACACACACACACACATATACATTTGGAGGCCTGACGGCTGAGTGGTTAGCGCTCGGGATTCGTAGTCCTAGAGTCCGAGGATCGATCCCCCGGCGATGGCGGAACAAATAGGCAGAGTTTCTTTCACCCTGATGCTACCGTTCATCTAGCAGTAAATAGGTAACTGGGAGTTTAGACAACTGTTACGGGCTGCTACCTGGGGATGTGTGTGTGTACTCACCTAATTGTGCTTGCGGGGGTTGAGCTTTGGCTTTGTGTGTGTGTGTGTGTGTGTGTGTGTGTGTGTGTGTGTGTGTGTGTGTGTGTGTGTCTGTGTGTGTGTGTGTGTGTGTGTGTGTGTGTGTGTAGTAGATATAAGAGGAAAAAAAGTTTGTTAAAAAGGCGGGGTCCAAGAGCTAATAGCTCTTGGACCCATGAAGTATCCCTCTACTCCATTCCTTAGTTTATTGCACTTATTAACCTCAGTTAACTGCCAACAGTTAAGATCTTTTGCGGCCATATGGCTCATCTGGATACGTAGTTTCCTGCGTTGTTCCTTTGTTTGTGTCTCTTCTCCACATCATGTAGTTCTGTAGAACCTGCCCAAAATCCAAGATAACTGTGTCAGGCGTGGAACGTGGACCTTTCTCTCAGCTGCTCCTGCGAGTCTTAAGGTTGGCTCCGCTTGTCCGCCATTCTAAATTTGCTCTGGTGTGCCTCTCAAATGACTGCACACTGTCAGCCTTTTCTGGAAATGCGGCCATCAAAGTCTGCCCCATGGATACTAACAGAGGAATCAGAAGCACAATGCTTGCCACTACTCTCCATGTTCTATAACTGGAAACAGGAGAACTACCAGAAAATTGGAAGACAGCTAATGCAGTCCCGATATGCAGAGGAAGACAGAAGGCACTAAACTACAGGCCAGTTCCCCCTCACTTGCATACGATGCAAAATAATGGTGTAGATTGTGAGGGAAAAAGTAGTAGAACATCTGAGAGAAGGAACTTTGTAACACATCACCAGCACAGGTTCAGGGATAGTAAGTCTTGCCTCACAGGTTTAATACAATTCTATGACGAGGCGACCAAAATAAAACAAAGAGAGGGATGGGCAGACCATATTTTCTGGACTATTAGAAGCATTTGACATAGTGCCTCATAAGACCAGTGCATAAGTTGGAGAAGCATGTAGGAGTAACATGGAAGGAGCTCCTGTGGATAATACTTGGAATACCTAATAACAGGAGACAGAATGTTACTGTAAGGGGTGAAACCTCAGAATGGCAACGTGTCACTAGCAAAGTTCTACAGGATTCAGTTCTTGGACCTATCCTATTTCTCATAAATGCAAATGATCTTCCAGAGGGAACAGACTCATTCTTAATGTTTACTGATGATGGAAAAATATGAGGAGGATTAAGACAGAGGAAGACTCCAAGAGGTTACAAGATGACTTGGACAAACTGAAAGAATGGTTCAACAAATGGCTACTAGAGTTTAACTCAAGAAAGTAATAAAGCTAGGTGGAAGGAGCAGAAGACCAGACATAATGTACAAATGGGAGATGAAATCCTCCATTAAACGGACAGAGGGAAGAATCTAGTAGTTGATGTCACGCCGAACCCGTCTCCTGAAGCCCACAAGGTTCATCATGTAATGAATCATTCATAACATTTTATATCACACACATCAGCTGATCATTCCTGGAATATACAGCCACAGCATGGAGTCCACATCTAGTCAAGCACAAGACAGTTGGAGAAAGTTTAAAGGTATGCCATCAGACTAGACCCAGAACTACAAGGTATGAGTTATAAAGAAAGGCTTCACGAATTGAACCTCGTGTCACTGGAGACAGTAGAGTTATGGGAGACAAGATTATCACATATAAAATTCTCAGGGGATTTGATATGATAGATAAAGGCAGACTATCTAGCTTCAGTGGTATTCGCAAGAAAGAAGGTAGACACTGAGTACCCAAATGAACCACACACATTAAAAATAATTGTTTAAGTTTCAGAGTAGTTAACAAGTGGAATGCATTAGGCAGTGATGTGGTGGAGGCAGACTCCATACACAGTTTCAAACGTAGATATGATAAGAGCCCAATAGGTTCAGGGAGGCCTGGACAGAGGGGTGGGGTGGCTAGGGGGGAGGCTATTTGGCATTGGCTTATGATTTTGAGGGGGGGGGGGCCTGCTTGTGTAAAATTGTTTGTAATTACCATTTTATAAATCGTTATCGTTATAGTTCTTTTATTCTGTTGTGTTACTTGCATGTCTATTTATGTATAGGTGTGAACATGTTTTATGTATGTACATGTATACACCTGTACATAAATCATATATATTTATCACTAATTACAAAAATAATTAATAATCAGTTTGAAATGAGGCCAACATTTCCCATCTGGCGTGAGCCTATTACCCGCTTTGCACGAGTCAAGAGACGTGAACACCAGTTGGTCGACGGTTGAGAGGCGGGACCAGCCAGACGAAGCTCACCGCCCACAAGCACAATTAGATACGTACAAACTCCTCTTGACTTTGTATCTCTGTAGATACAGTCCCGCGCTCACTGACAGCTTTCCCCTCGACTTCCGTCCAATCTCACTAGTGGCTGTAGCAGAGGCTCGACCGGATGAGTGAAGGACCACAGGCTGTTTAATCTCCCGAGGAAAAGGGTCGGCAGGGGTACCCAGGTTAGCTAGATGCACTCAAGGGGGCAGTCAGTGCCTTCAGGCGACCACCATCTCCTCCGTGAGGTATGGGCAGCGAGTGACGTGTCCTGGGTGACAAGTGGTCCTGGCTGGCCACCATCTACTGGTTCTCTTGCGTCACATTCCTTGCCAGCTGCCTGCCCTTCCTCGTGATGACTCGGCTGTGCCCCCGCGCCAGCTTCACTTGGATAGTATGAGGACTACGAGCATGTGGACTGAATTAGAAGTGTAAATCAGATAGGACGTATAGTAAAGAAAATCAAGAGTAGGATTTATTGCTGGGTAAGTATACACACACACACACACACACTCGCGTGGGGCCTCGTAGCCTGGTGGATAGCGCGCAGGATTCGTAATTCTGTGGCGCGGGTTCGATTCCCGCACGAGGCAGAAACAAATGGGCAAAGTTTCTCTCACCCTGAATGCCCCTGTTACCTAGCAGTAAATAGGTACCTGGGAGTTAGTCAGCTGTCACGGGCTGCTTCCTGGGGTGTGGTGTGGGAAAAAAAAATAAATAAATAAATAGTAGTTAGTAAACAGTTGATTGACAGTTGAGAGGCGGGCCGAAAGAGCAGAGCTCAACCCCCGTAAAAACACAACTAGTAAACACAAACTTGTTGGAGTTTTCCAACATGATGACAGAAATCAAACAAGAGAGGAGAGAGGGATGGGCAGACTGCATATTCCTCGAATGTCAGAAGGCATTCGACACAGTCCCGCATATAAGACTCGTACTCAAACTAGAGAAGTAGGTTGGTGTATCTGTTAAGAGTCCTATGGTGGGTCAAAGAGAATCTCTCAGGAAGGAAGCAAGAGAGTTACATTGAGGGCAGAAACATCAGAGTAGAGAGAGGTTACGAGTGGATTACCACAAGGGTCGGTTCTAGGACCCTTCCTGTTTCTAATATACGTCAATGACCTGACGGAGGAGACTGACTCCTTCATATCAATGTTTGCAGATGATGCAAAACTAATGAAGAGTCAGGACACTAGATTGTGATGTATGGCAAACCAATTTGAACACACTCCAGAAGTTGTCTGAAAAATCTGCTAGAATTTATCCCAATCAACCAAATGCAAAGTTATGAGAATTGGAACAGGACTGCAAAGACCATTGCAGCGGCATTGGATGAAGGGAAGACAGATTCTTCAATCAGAAAAGGACAAAAACCTGGGAGTGGACATAACCTCAAATCTGATGCTAGAAGCCCATATTAGCAGAATAACTACTCCAAAGAACTGCATATGGCATACTGGCCATCGTCCGTGCATCCTTCAGAACCTTGGACAACGGGGCTTTCCAGGCCCCGGGCCTGGAAAGCGAAGATGAAACCTCACTCTTGAATACTCCTCTCCTGGATGGTTCCCCGACATGAAACTAAAAAAGGTACAAAGATATGCAACGAGACTCGTTCCTGAGCTGAAGGGATTAAACTATAGGTAAAGACTGAGATAATTGCACCGTACCACACTGGAGGAAAAGAAAGTAGGGGGGTATCATGATAACAACATATAAGAAGAAATTGACAAAATGGACAAAGCAGCACTGTTCAAAAGTAAGAACAGCACAACAAGGCGCCATAGATGGAAACTAGACACAAATAAGTCACAGAAACATCAAAAAGAACTTTTTTCAGTGTTAAAGTTATCAATAAGTGGAATAGGTTAGACGTACAAGTCACTGAAGCCAATTCGAATCAAAGTTTTAATGTAAATATGATAAAAGCGAGAGAAATGAATCATCGCATCAATCTAAGAACGTTCTAGAGGCTTAGCTCGATCCTGCAAACACATGTAGGTGAGTACACATCATAACCGCACTCCTCTACAAACACAAACAATAAAAACATGTCACTCGCGCCGCAAGACGCAGCAAGGAACCAGGCATCTGGACCTGGGGTCCCATTAAACAACTGGTCTCCAGGGGCAGAATTCATCAAGCAGTTATGCAACTACTTAGGAAACATAATCTCGGTCTTGGCGGTTTCGCCGCGATTCATCAAACAATTTACGAACGTCGACCTTACTAAGACGACTGCTTCTATTTCTTTGTTATGATAGTCGTGTCTGCTTAATCATTTCAGTTTTTCTTTCTTTTGTAGAGTCGTCTGCGGTCTTTTTCTAGAGTGGTCCTCTTTCTGACCTTCCGCAGAGGCACTTGCTTCAAGCAGACTTTATACGCTTATATTCCTTACGTAGGAGTTTTATTACTTAAGACAGTTTCCCACAGGATGTTTGCAAGTTACATATTTGTCCCTTAGTTAATCCTCTAATTGTTAAAATTGAATTGAATGACCAATCTCGCTAATTAATTCTTTTAGACCTATTACGAGTTTATTACTATAACTATTACTGATGTTAGTTTCAACTTTATTGAGCTTGTGATCTGAGTGTGTAGTATCTGAGATTATAATGTCCCTGATTATTTCTGGTGTTTGTGAAGATGAGGTCAAGAGTATTTTCTGTTATCTGCTGACTGAGTGAAAATCTGTCACGGACTCTCAATAGTTCTCTGGTCCACTGTTGGTTATGTCATGGTTGATTTCCTACTATAATGTTATTGTTTGCCACCTTAAATTGGGCAGACTGAAGCCTCCAAGCTTCCATCAAATATCACAAGCTTCACTGTATCAAACTGGAATCCAACATCACTTTGAATTACCGTGGAAGGCTTTAGACAGAACCTATAAGCAAAAAATGATGTGTTCGGGAGACAGCAAAGGTGCTCTGGGAGACTATGGGTCTCAATGCTGGACACTACATTTGAACCTCTCTTCAATAATGTTAAAACAGTTTAAAGGAGAAAAACAAAGTGTTTAGTGGTTGAGGCCACAAGAGGTCTCTCCTGCATTACGGATGCTGCCAAATAACCACACACAGAGCGCCTGACTGCTAAGTGGACAGCACCTCGGATTCGTAGTCCTGAACTTCCGGGTTCGATTCCCAGTGGAGGCGAAGTCAAATAGGCAAAATGTTTCTTTTACCCTGATGGCCCTTTCACCTAGCAGTAAAAAGGTACCTGGGAGTTAGACAGCTGTTACAGGCTGCTTCCTGGGGGTGTGTAACAAAAAAGGAGGCCTGGTCGAGGACCGGGCCGCGGGGACGCTAAGCCCCGAAATCATTTCAAGATAACCACATGTTATGTATCTAATAACTGGCTCATCAGAGTTTACAAGCGAAGTAAGTGTGTAATATGACTGTCATGACAGGTGACCCTGGGGGCGCTTAGAGTTTACCTAACACACCCAATATGGCTGCCACCTCACCACACCGCACTGACTACGTCCTCGACTCACTATCGGGGATCCCCCGGGTTCGATCCCCCGGGTTAACAAAAATGGTTAGGCATGTTTCTTTTCACCTGATGCAACTGTTCACCTAACAGTAAATAGGTACCCGGGAGTTAGATAACTTTTGTGGGGTTGTATCCTGGAGAAGGACAGCAGTTCGCCCTCGGGGGACAGCGATACAGGACTAACGCATGTACAACCTGTCCTCCTACAACGTCACTTTTCGCTCGTATGCGTTACATAAGGCCAAAAATCGTCAAACTAGAAAATGGACGCTGCTCGTGAAAGTGACGTACTGTCCCGTTTCCTGTTTTTGGGTCCTCTGGTAGGTTAGGATAAGGGCACTTTATATTGACAGTTTTCTTGACGTTAGGAAACCTTAGGAGGACGGGCTGTGTGTGTGTGTGTGTGTGTGTGTGTGTGTGTGTGTGTGTGTGTGTGTGTGTGTGTGTGTGTGTGTGTGTGTGTGTGTGTGTGTGTACTCACCTATTTCTCACCTAGTTGTGTCTGTAGGATCGAGCACTGACTCTTGGATCCGGTCTTTCGAGCCATCGGTTGTTTATAGCAATGACTAGGGTCCTATTTCCCTATCATACCTAGTTATAAAATTATGAATAGTATTTGCTTCCACAACCTGTTCCTTAAGTGCATTCCATTTTTCCACTACTCTCACGCTAAAAGAAAACTTCCTAACATCTCTGTGACTCATCTGAGTTTCCAGCTTCCACCCATGTCCCCTCGTTCTGTTACTATTCCGTGTGAACATTTCGTCTATGTCCACTCTGTTAATCCCCCTGAGTATTTTATACGTTCCTATCATGTCCCCCCCCCCCCTCTCCTTTCTTCTTTCTAGTGTCGTAAGGCACAGTTCCTTCAGGCGCTCCTCATACCCCATCCCTCGTAACTCTGGGACGAGTCTCGTTGCAAACCTCTGAACCTTTTCCAGTTTCCTTATATGTTTCTTCAGATGGGGACTCCATGATGAGGCGGCATACTCTAAGACTGGCCTCACGTAGGCAGTGTAAAGCGCCCTAAATGCCTCCTTACTTGGGTTTCTGAATGATGTTCTAACTTTTGCCAGTGCAGAGTACGCTGCTGTCGTTATCCTATTTATATGTGCTTCAGGAGATAGATTAGATGTTACGTCCACTCCCAGGTCAGGTCTCTTTCTCGCGTCGTCACAGGTAGGCTGTTCCCCTTCATTGTGTACTGTCCCTTTGGTCTCCTGTCACCTGGTCCCATTTCCATAACTTTACATTTGCTCGTGTTGAACTCCAGTAGCCACACACACACACACATTATGTGTGTGTAGTCACCTATTTGTACTCACCTATTTGTGCTTGCGGGGGTTGAGTTCTGGCTCTTTGGTACCGCCTCTCAACTGTCAATCAACTAGTGTTCAGGTTCCTGAGCCTATTGGGCTTTATCATATCTACATTTGAAGCTGTGTATGGAGTCAGCCTCCACCACATCACCCCCTAATGCATTCCATTTGTCAACCACTCTGACACTAAAAAAGTTCTTTCTAATATCTCTGTGGCTCATTTGGGCACTCAGTTTCCACCTGTGTCCCCTAGTGCGTGTGCCCCTTGTGTTAAATAGCATGTCCTTGTCTACCCTATCAATTCCTTTGAGAATATTGTATGTGGTGATCATGTTCCCCTAACTCTTCTGTCTTCCAGCGACGTGAGGTATAACTCCCGTAAGTAAGGTGTGTGTGTCTCTATTTCTATATATATATATATATATATATATATATATATATATATATATATATATATATATATATATATATATATATATATATATATATTGTACCTAGTAGCCAGAACGTCGTACTCGGCCTACTATGCAAGGCCCGATTTGACTAATAAGCCAAGTTTTCCTGAATTAATATATTTTCTCTATTTTTTTCTTATGAAATGATAAAGCTACCCATTTCATTATGTATGAGGTCAATTTTTTTTATTGGAGTTAAAATTAACGTAGATATATGACCGAACCTAACCTAACCTATCTTTATAGGTTAGGTTAGGTTAGGTAGCCGAAAAAGTTAAGTAGGCTAGGTAGTCGAAAAACAATTAATTCATGAAAACTTGGCTTATTAGGCAAATCGGGCCGTGCATAGTATGCTGAGAAGTACGTTCTGGCTACTAGGTACATTATATATATATATATATATATATATATATATATATATATATATATATATATATATATATATATATATATATATATATATATATATATATGGTTCCTGTGCCAAACCTTTCCTACCTTATTGAACCGTTAAGCGTTGACCCAAGAGGCGCTCCACCCCTGGCGACCTTCAACACGACAAAACTTAATTAAGCTAATTTATTTCCTTCTCCAGCAATATACTCAAGTTTACTGAGGGTCCCATGGTGCTGAGGCAGCTCTGGGGACCTGGGGACCTGGTGGTTACTGGGGATAACCACCAACCATCATCGATGCAGTTGTGTCCATTTTGTTATATATTTATAGCCCCTTTGAAAAGCAGCTGATCAATAGAGCCGAGAGAGAGAAGTATCAACACAAGGGCCCCAGACGCCTCTACACCCTGTACCCGAGGGGGCGTGGCTGGTCGGCCTCTCACCTGCTCCAGATACAACTCGAGACACACCTCCTCAGGTTACCTGATCAATCATCAATCAGGCTGCGAGCAGCTGCGTCCAACAGCCTGGTTGACCAGACCACCAGAGACCTGGTCTCTGACCAGGAGGCCTGGTCAGAGACCGGGCCGTGGGGACGCTGATCCCGGAACCATCAACAGGTATTCAAGTAGGTAACAAATTAAAAATAACTTTAGCAAGTCCTTAATTTTGTTTAATGTCTGACATAAAAAGCCGTCAAAACAAGCTCAAAAAAGCATTAGAAATATATCAATGATTGTTTCTGGATAAACCGTCATATCAGTTTAGTGTGTAAGTTACCAACCCGTCCTCTCAATTAATACGTCGTTACGGTCACCAACGTGCTAAATGCAGCGTGCTATGGAAAACAGCGGTCTCAAAATTCCCTTTCTGTGCACCAATTGGGTAAGTTGAGTGACGTGGGTTTGTGCGTTTAAGGTCAGGTTAGGACCTTGGATTTTGCTCGTTGTGACAAATCGGGCTGATTTATCCCTCGTGTTGAAGCACACTATCAGATCTAAGAGACAGTTTTTACATTAAGAAAATGTGGCTTTGTTGTCTGTCTCCTTCACCCCGCGTCCTATATTGAAACCTGTCAGGTCAACACGTGATAAATGCTGTTTACATTACTCATACTTTTGCAACTTTATGACCAAGATGACTTTATGACCAGGAGGCCTGGTCGACGACCGGGCCGCGGGGACACTAAGCCCCGGAAGCACCTCAAGGTAAGATCGCGCACCATTCACTTACAGTTTCAAATCTAAAAGGTTCCGTTTAAGACACTGAATCTGAAATAATAAGGCAAGATATTTTCCGCAGGTGGTAATTGGACATATGTAATGGTATAGTCGTGAGAGTAAGTGTGTCTGGAGGAGCGCCGTCTCCCACCACCATTCACACGAGAGCCTCACACAAAACAGCGGTCTCTAGTTTTTTGAGACCGCTATTTTCCATAGCACGTTGCATTTAGCACGTTGGTGACCGTAACGACGTATTACCTTCACCAACACGCTTCTGGACCATCAAGCGCACACATGACTTTATCAATGTACTATAACCAAGTCCCTCTTAACATATAGAAACAAAAATGTGAACATTCCTGGAGATCTCCCACTTAGGCTTTAATAATATATAATAAATGAGAATAGTGAGTGAGACGGACATTGGGTGTGTGACAAGGAGCCTGTTTGTGTGGCTCACGTCTGAGACAGTGGACGACGAATGTGTTTGGTGTCCCACATTACTTATATTTTGGACCAACGCCAACATCGTGGTCAAGCACTATTAGAAGCGTAGCCTAGTACGGTACAAGTTTTATTTTAATATATCTTAAATGAACTTAACACTTGTAGTCCTTCATTTATTTATTTATTTATAAATATACAAAAAGGTACATTGGGATTGTGATGATAAATAGTAGTAATTACATTCTTGTAAAGCCACTAGTACGCGCAGCGTTTCGGGCAGAATAGTATATCTCAGTATATACTATTTCATACTAGTATATACTATACTATTTAATAGTATATACTATTTCATAGTCTATCTCAGCTGGAATAAGATTTGCGATCTTGCGCAGATAAAACCTTGCTCTATTTATCTCACCAATCTCGTATTAGCTCCAGAATCTTAATTTTTTGGCTCTTATGAACATTCCGTAAACTGAGATAAACGGTTGTAAAACTGTGGGCAAAGTTCACCACCTTCACCGTGAAACTCTGGAAAACGGGAAAATTCAATATTTGCTGCCAAACACGCGCCGAGTCGCAGAGTTGACATAATACCACTAAAGGAGCCTTTTAATTTTTCCTGTCGCGTGACTGAGGGAATATACCGGACTTGAATTTAGTTAGTATGTAGGGAATATATCTTGAAAATTGCAAGTACTTTACGACAGTGTCGAGGGAGAAAAGGTAGTTTATTACAGTGCCAAGATAAGGGTTAGCATATAAATGTTGAATTTTGGTACTGTATGCATTTGGGGACAGGCAGACGTGTGTGGTTCTTAAATGTGTTAATAAATACATAGCTTCTAATTATCTTATTAAAAACAAAAACTCAAGTAGTGAAGATAATGTGGACTGAAATAGATTAGGGAAGTTAACAGTGGAGTGTGTGGGTGGGTGGTGGAGGGGGGGAGTAGGGGGTTGGGGGTTTAGGGGGTAAGGGGTTAGGGGGTGAAGGGTGGGGGGGGGGGGGGGGGTAAACATACACCTGACTCAACGGCGTCACAGGAAGTGAGGTCATGTTTGCCAGGTACTACATCAGAGGCGGTGCCTTATTAGTGTGCCTGTTTGTCCCTGTGACCTGTAGCGCAGTTGGATCACAAACGAAAGATCCCGAGTTCAGTTCCCGTGCAGTACGGAGAGGTCTGGGAACATTTCCTTACACCTACTGCCTTTGTTCACCTGGCAGTAAATAGGTTCCCGGGAGACAGGACTGTTGTAGGTTGCATCCTGGCTAAAGTCAGTTGAAAGCCTAGGTCCTAGTTGATCGGAAGGAATTTTTTGAGAGCGTCCCAAATTGGCGAAAATCCTCTAAAAAATTCTCTCGTATGCCAACGAAGAAAAAAAATGCTTGGAAGAAGTCTGTTTGGGTTACCAATATTTTTTTAATGGATAGTTTTAGGAATTGAACGTTAATAACTAGTAATTCAAAGAAATCAAGTTAATGAACTGGGAACAATAATGTCAGACTGCATTTGGGTGATCACCTCACCCAATGCAGGTATAAAAAATCGAAGATGTTTAAGCTCTATTCAGTTATAGTTCAGTTGTGTGTGTGTAAACTAAAGTCTTTGAAAATGTAATAAGTTTTACGAAACGCGCTCA
>NC_091188.1:13397222-13429722 GCF_040958095.1 Procambarus clarkii
CGTGAACACTAAGAGAAGAAGCAACAGCCTTGTGCTTGCCGCTTACTCTATGGAAGTCGCTGGAAACAGGAAAACCACCAGAGTTGGAAGAGAACAATGTTGTGTCAATAAACACGAAATGAAACAGACGTGAGGCATTAAGCTACAGGCCAGTGAACCTCACTTGCATATCATGCAAGGTGATGTCAAAGATCATGAGAAAGAGACTAGTCTCTTTCATCCGGATAACATGTCAACATTATTTCAGAACTGGGCAAATCCTGCCTCACAAACCTATGAACTTGATCAACCAGGCTGTGATTCATACGTCAGGCTGCAAGCAGCCGCGTCCAACATCGTGGTTGACCAGACCACCAACTGGGAGGCCTAGTCGGAGACTGGGCCACGGGGATGTTGATCCTCGGAATCACCACAAGGTAGCCATGACTGAAGAATATTCTGTCAGTGTGCCCATTGCACCTCTGCTGTCATCGGGGCTATTTTACACATCCTGCCACGCCTACTGGTTTCATGCGAAGATATTTCCATGTGCACACTTGGAACCAGCCCCTCTAATATTTTACATGTAAATTCTCTCGCCTGTGCTCCAGAGAATACAGGATTAACATTTTTAAGCAGTCCCAATAATTTAGACGTTTTATTGAGTAGATTCAGGTAGTAAAAGACCTCTGCACGTTCTCCACGTAAGCAGTTTCTACAGCTTTGAATGGGGCTGTTATTGAGCAGCAATATTCCACCCTAGAGAGCACTATAGTGTCTTTAGAAAGTATTAACATTGGGATGGCATCTGGTTTGAAAGGTTATTATCCAACCAGTCATTTTTTGCCATTGTGACAGCTACTTTATTGTGTTCTTTAAAAGTGAGGTCTTCCAACATTATTACTCGCAAATCATTAATATCGCTTTTTCTTTAAATAATGTGATTTGATTGTATTTTATATGCGTTTTTCCGTTTTTATTTTTCCGTTGTTTCCATAGTACAGTACCTGAAACTTATCCTCATTAAACAGATTACTTTCTGTAGCCTACTGAAATACCTGATTAACATCAGATTGGAGATTTGCTGTCTCTTATATTATCTACTCTCACGAAAATCCTAGTGTCGCCTGCAAAAGATGATACAGTACTATAGTTTGCATCCGTGTCTATGTATGTTATGAGGATGAGCAAAAGTACTGGAGTAAGCACAGTACCTTGAGGGACTGAGTTTTCGACGGTGGATGATCTGGATTTTACTGTCTTGACTAATTACACTCTGCGCTCTGTTAGAAAATTGAAGATACATCTCCCTACTTTGCGAGTAATTCCTTTTGAGCTCATTTTGTGTGCAATAACATCATGGTCACATTTGTCGAAAGCGCAGCACTTCATATTCACTTACAAGTAAAACTTCCAGAGTTTCTCTATACACAGTAATGACATACTCAAACTATTGCATCTGAATCATTAACACTGAAATAAATATATATAAATATATATTATATAATATAATGTCTGTCAACCAACCCTAATCCGCAATATGGAAACACGTCCATATCAAAAATTGACCACTGTAACCGTTTTCTATATTACTGCCAGCAACCACCAGCTACTCTGACATGATATTCACTTTGATATTTTCATTTCTATACTACAGGGAAAAGCCCCTGTAGGGGCTTTTAGTAGACTTTTTTTTAGAATGAATTGTCTTTTTTTATTAGTAGTTTATAGTAGATTGAAAACAGTCTACTAAACACTGTTTTCAAAGATAGTAGTATTTTGTTTCTTTCTGAAGACTCTTTGATTTGGTTAATACTGTTGCTAGACACAGGATTTTGCCATTTGAATATGTGCTTTTATTAATAAGATTGTCAGCTACTTAAAATAACCCTAATGTCTATGTTATCTTCTTTTGTTTATATTATAAATGTATTGATGCAACTGTTTATGCTACTTACAGTTTATTTTTTATTCATAAGTTTCACATACGCCTCAGCTATATTTATTTAGTATTTTACAGCTTGTATAATGGCGTATTGTTTTTATATTATACATCTGCCAATTTGTTTGAATTTTGTCGGGATATCTGAAAAAAGTGGATTAGTTTGACAAAAGCAATAGGCATCTAGCATGAAATTAGAAAACGCAACTCGTACTGATACTGTAAATTTTCTATACTCTTTTGAATGTGATGTTTCCCCAAGAACATCGTCGACGGCATTAGACCTCCAGAAGTGCGAGGAGTTCCCAAGATTAATGTCGTGCGTTCTCTTCATTTCTTACAAAACATGCGATGTAAATGTACAGTAAGCCCCATCAGGAAGGTGTTGTGTAGCAGGAACATTTCCAGTAGTAATAACCTACCAGGAATCAATTCAATTTTAGTTTCTTTCTTTGTTATGCACCCCATACCCATCCCGTGGGCGGTGGTGTAAAGGATTACAGAGGCACATAATCAGTTCAGGAACTGAACCCTCTAGTTTGTTTAGCTAAGCAAATAAAAATCTTTTGACGCTAGTTACACAATTATTAATGTTATATACATGTACACATACTCATACATACATGTACACATATATATATATATATATATATATATATATATATATATATATATATATATATATATATATATATATATATATATATATACATATATACATACACATACATATTCAATCACCTACACAAATACACACGAAGTCAACTCGATTAATCAGCGACAGAAAATTTCGGAACAAATAATTAAGAGAACTGACATATTCAACTGAGGACTTGAGAAACGTAATCTGAAATCACGGGAAGTGAGAATGTCGCTCTCAACACAGTACAAACGTCGCAGTCAATTATAGGTTTTCAGGTACAAGTCCAGAACGGTTATAGTTCACTGTAATTTGTATGTCTACCACACTTGGTTCCCAGAATTGCAAAAATAAGCCTTTTGGCGCAGGTAACTAAATGTCATTGTGCTTCCTGATGTTGGTTCTTCGAAGTTTGCTTCCGCGCGGCAATAATCAATTGCAGATTTACAAATGGTTGAACCGAGGGAGGTATGCACTCGCCTGTGGATGAAAGTTCTAAATTGTTGGTAATGACGTTCAGAAACTCGTGAATATCGGAATGTCTAGGCGAGGCCAGTCACGAACACTGGGTCCCATGTTGGTGTTTTGTGGGAGTAACTTACTGCTTTACCTGCCTGCCCGTGTAATGTGTTTACTGCTTAAGAGGCGAGCATGAGGTAGCAGAGGATAACTACACACACACACACACACACACACACACACACACACACACACACACACACACACAGAGCCGAGGGGGCCTGGTAGCCTGGTGGATAGCGCGCAGGACTCGTAATTCTGTGGCGCAGGTTCGATTCCCGCACGAGGCAGAAATAAATGGGCAAAGTTTCTTTCACCCTGGATGCCCCTATTACCTAGCAGTAAATATGTACCTGGGAGTTAGTCAGCTGTCACGGGCTGCTTCCTGGTGTGTGTGTGTGTGTGTGTGTGTGTGTGTGTGTGTGTGTGTGTGTGTGTGTGTGTGTGTGTGTGTGTGTGTGTGTGTGTGGAGAAAAAAAGGAGTTAGTAAACAGTTGAGAGGCGGGCCAAAAGAGCAAAGCTCAACCCCCGCAAACACATCTAGGTGAATACAACTAGGTGAATACACACACACACGTAAAATTGATAGGGAAGAATTCCTGAGACCTGGAACTTCAAGAACAAGAGGTCATAGATTTAAACTAACGAAACAAACTGCCGGAGAAATATAAGAAAATTCGCTTTTGTAAACAGTGGTAGACGGTTGGAAGAAGTTAGGTGAGAAGGTGGTGGAGGCCAAGACCGTCAGTAGTTTCAAAGCGTTATATGATATAGAGTGCTTGGAAGACAGGACACCACGAGCGTAGCTCTCATCCTGTAACTACACTTAGGTAATTACACGCACACATACACACATAGGATTAATTGAATTATACGATTAGGCAACAAAAATCAGACAAGAAAGAGAGTGGGCAGATTGCATATTTTTGGATTGCCAGAAAGCCTTTCACACAGTGCCACACCAGAGACTAGTGCGAAAGCTGGAGATGCAGGCAGGAGTGAAAGGGAAGGTACTCCATTGGATAAGGGAGTACCTAATTAACAGAAGACAGCGAGTCACTGTGAGGGGTGAGGTCTCAGACTGGCGAGACGTCACCAGTGGAGTCCCACAGGGTTCAGTCCTTGGACCCACACTGTTTCTTATATATGTAAATGATCTTCCAGATGGTATAGAATCATTCCTCTCATTGTTTGCTGTTGATGCAAAAATTATGAGGAGGATTAAGACGGAGGAAGACAGTATGAGACTACAAGATGACCTAGACAGACTGAATGAATGGTCCAACAAATGGCTACTAAAGTTCAACCCGAGTAAATGTAAAGTAATGAAACTAGGCAGTGGAAACTGGAGCCCAGACACAGGATACAGAATGGGAGATGAAGTCCTTCATGAAACGGACAGAGAAAAGGATCTAGGAGTTGATATCACACCAAACCTGTCTCCTGAAGCCCACATTAAAAGAATAACATCTGCGGCGTATGCGAGGCTGGCTAACATCAGAACTGCCTTTAGGAACCTGTGTAAGGAATCATTCAGAACCTTGTATACCACATATATAAGACCAATCTGAACCTTGTATACCACATATATATGAGACCAATCTGAACCTTGTATACCACATATATAAGACCAATCTGAACCTTGTATACCACATATATAAGACCAATCTGAACCTTGTATACCACATATATAAGACCAATCTGAACCTTGTATACCACATATATAAGACTGTACTATATTAGGCCTCAGATATTAGGCTTAGGAAGGTTAGGTTAGGTTAGTTTGGTTTCTCAAAGCAATACAAGTAAAAATTTGTTTTCCGGTTTGTCCAACTCAATAGTTCAGATTTCTATGGTCTAATTTTGTTGTACGTCGGGATGTGTACTATGGTCCTCATCGTTACTATAAGTACTACCAAAACAGGAGGATGGGCTGCTTATACTTGAAAAAATAATGACAGTACATACCACGTAAACTACCACATATTTAATCATGGTAAATTTAAGGACAAGTGGAATGAGTGACAGTGGAAGAAAGAGTTGATAAACAATGAAACGTCACTCTTGGAAGATTTACAAACAACAAAGAACATGACAATAAATTTCATTCTAAATATAATCTATACAGCACTGCACACAGTTAAGATTCTTACCTGCAGGGAAATAACAAGTCAGCTGTCCGAGCCTCCTTTGAAGCCCACAAACACTACAACATATATTGCAATCACAACACCACAACACAAACTATAACAGCAACAATAATCAAGGCAAAGCAACTTTATGCAGGTAATTCACTTGTGACTGTAAACAGCAGCCGAGCCAGCACAATATATCAACATCACAACTCTATAAACTTCATAAATCGAACAAGAGAGAGTAGGGTAGGTAAGACTTACCTGCAAGGAGGGCACCAGTGAGCCGAGAAATAGAGACCGATCACTCTGTCAGGTCCGCAAACATCGTTGAGATCGACCAGACCGTTGTGGCCAAGGACTTTCTCCCCGATGTTCTTGATCAGGGACGGGTGAGCCATCTTGCTCCACTTTTAGGTATCTACTTGTGAAATTTCAAAGAACTTTTCCACATAACAAGATTTTTCTACTTTTGTATATTTTGCAGTTACTTTATATATATTGAACTGAAGCACTATCTTTGTCGCGTGTAGAGACGGCGAAAGGCTTTGTATATGAGGCTTCGTTACGCACTGCTGCACAACGTCGCAAAGAGAACATACAAATCAATCACAGAGTTTCAAAAGAATTTTCCAGGCCGTTCATTCATTGATTTCTTATGTCAGCGCGGGAGGTGGAATACCCGTCCAGGCGGGAGGAGCGAAGACGTGTAGACGTTAAAACTAAAGACAAAATAAACACATACTCTCGTCCTAATATTGTACGTGCTACAAGGTTTTTTTTCAGTTAAATTACCTATGTCCGCAAGTATTAATTTTTCTGGATGATGAATGCAATGAGAATGAGGTTAAAATTAAATTAAATGTTAAAACAATTCATGAACTGAAGCTAAAATATCTGATAGTCTCGTCATAACTTCGTAACTTTGACAACAAAAGTTGTTATGATCGTGTCAAATTTCCGACGATACATCCACAACTGGACAAAAAAAATACAGCGTTTACCATAGACTGTGCTGAGCGCGAGGTATAACATTTGTAAAATAGTTATTATGTCTAGCCTAGCCCACGATTAAAACAGAATTAGTTAGTTTGCTTAGTTAATTTATTATGCACCCCGTACCCATCCTGTGGGCGGTGGTGGAAAGGGTTACAACATGCTGTCTGCATAATGGGCTCGAGATTGAACCTCAAAATGTATTTAGCTAAGCAAGTTACAGTCTTGATGGGTTAGTTAAAAAAAAGGTTATGAATATTGTTACATCAATGGGTTCGAGACCAACCACAAAGTCTCTAAATCAAGCAACTGACATATGTGAAGAACTAGTGTCACAATTGATATGTTTATCCCGCACACCACCTCACATCCACTGGGCAGCGGTGGAAAGGATATAATCGCCTACATTTACTACCTACGCGTTAGCAAACTGGGAATATTTGCCTAAATTTCTGGTAGTAGATCATTTTGAATGAAATATTTACACATGTCTTTAACATTTATAATAGTGTTGTCTCTAAATTCACTATCTTTTTCCGCGCGAATAATTTTGCTACCAGTTTATTTGGTCACGTCTACATCAGCAAGATTTGAAAATTCCCAAAGGCTCTTTTTGCTTAATGGTATGATGATAGATGGAATTACTAGTGTAGATTCCACTGTCTCAGATCTACAAGGATTTAATGAAGTTCTTGGTCCATTATTCTCAGACTGCTTGTTGGCAATCCAAGGTTATAATTATCTTCCTTGAAGGCAGATTCTTTGGCTACCTCATCAGCTCTATCATGCATTCGGAGGCCTACATGAGACGGAATCCATATGAAATGAACTTCTGACACGTGAATATATTGTTAGAAATATTTAAAAAAATATTTGTTATCAAGTTTAAGCCACTATATAGGCTTGCAACTATTGTTACTTATTTTCTCATTACAAATCCCTAGTATTTGCTTTTAACATACATTAAATAAAACCATGTAATTATGCAGAATATACTGTACTTTTGTTCGCCCTCTTTTAAATTAACTGGCGCTCTTATGTCTACTTTTCTAAACGTAAATCAATCATATATTCGCTGTCCGAATCAATTTGGTAAATTGCCAAAGATCTAAAGTTTAGGCGTTGAGCCAAGTCGATTTGTTTAACAAGTACAATTAAGTTTAGCCTCTACTGAAATCATACAATAATCCATTATAGGCTTATTGTGCATGACATTCTAAAAAGAGTAGCGTTAACAAATTAAAACAGATTAAATTAAAATGCACTTGTTAATGAGAGCTGTCAATCACTTCACAAACTCAGCAGGAAGCCGCATCTGTTGACAAATGAAGACGAATACTAATCAAGGTCAAGACGTCAGCACTCCACGCCCAGCCGTCACAAGTGACACAGCTCTGATAAGTAACTCATTATAGCTATTAGTACAACACAAGGTATTGTCGGAATAGGTTGCCAGCGAGGCAGGTGATGGGTGGAGTCCTGTCACGCACACCGCGGCCCCACACACACCTACGCAGCCAGTCCTCAATAATTAAGGTTGGGTATCGAGGAACTACACACACAATGGTGGCAAACTGCCATGAGATATATAGACTACATGCTTCAAGTTTCACGTGTTTTTCTTTTTGAATTATTTAAAGCTTGGCGGTGCCGCACTTGTATTTGCAACGTCAGTGATAATGGATCATGTTTTTATAAGAGCACAGAGAAGATATAAATGCAATTGAATTCATATGCTACAAGCCTGACGGCTGAGTGAACAGCGCTTCGGATTCGTAGTCCTGAGGTTCCGGGTTTGATCCCCAGTGGAAGGCGGAACAAATTGGCAGTTTCTTTCACCCTGATGCCCCTGTTAACTAGGCGTAAATAGGAACCGGGGAGTTAGACAGCTGCTACGGGTTGCTTCCTGGGGGGTGTGAAACAAAAAAGGAGGCCTGGTCGAGAACCGGGCCGCGGGGACGCAAAGCCCCGAAATCATCTCAAGATAACCTCAAGATAGGCCATAAAAAAACTCTAACATTCCGAAATTTCTGCTATGAATTTTGAAGGCTGTATTACATCGTGTTACTAATCATATTGTCTTCACGTTTTGAGCATTAACCAGAAAACTCAATAAAAAATTCATGTTCTATAATTTGCCTAAGTTGTAATTCTTCACAGAAAATATTGATAATGTTTGGTGTTAAGGCCTACCATCTGCCGGGGACATTAGGCTATGGTCTTAACCAACTTAAAAGCTAGCCCGCCAGAATGGCTTTAATCACCAGTGTCTTAAAAGCTGTCTGAAGTCTATCTCAAGGATACACCGCCCTTACATCTCCCGGAATGAGAGCGGTTCATATGCCAACAACTCATACCCAGAAAACCTATGCACATTAATAATATGAAAGTTATATTTAGTATTAATCTCTAGCAATAACTAGAACATTTATGATATATATATATATATATATATATATATATATATATATATATATATATATATATATATATATATATATATATATATATATATATATATATATGAAAATGCTATCTATATTCTTGTATCATTTTCCTACGCCAACAAAATGAATTAAGCATGAAGCCTACTCTTAATTATGACCTGAGTTCTCTTGCTTCTCAGGAATTCTTTTCGGAAAAAATATTAATTTCCTACATGAACAGAAAGACGTGAAATTAAAACGCACGCTTATGTTAAGTTTGGCGATGCTATACAATTTTTTGTTTAGTGGGGAGCGGCTGGATAAATATATTCAAAACCCTCGTATACCAAATATATCAACCGATCCTCCTGTTTAGATGGTACTTTTTGTACGTATGTGGATCATCGTAATACTAGCATTAACCTCAATTTAATAAGACTATCAAAATCCTCAGATTAGGCAAAATTGTAATTAATTTTGTCAATAAAGATGTTAATAATAATAACTTTATTGATGTAATGGACAATTACATTGTAGAATATGGTTCTATTCACCTTGTAGTGCGGAAAAATCAAGTTAATCCCAAACTTAAATATTCCTAGACGTAGTATATGTTGTAGTATAGACGACATATATGTATTATATTAGGCCTCACAGCGTGTATTAGCCTTAGGATGGTTAGGTTAGGTTTTATTAGCAATATAAATACAATTTTTTTCCGGTTTGTCTAAATTCAATAGTACAAAATTCTACTTTATAATTGTCCATTGCGTCAATATATGTACGATGGTCCACATCATTACTATAAATGCTCTCTAAACAGGAGGATGGGCTGAGTATATATTTACACACTTATGTATCATGTATATGCACATTCATATACGAAGCATATACATGGAAATGCAGTTTTTATACTACCCTACGACATACTTCGACTGAGTTCTACTTTATATATTTGGAAGTATCTTACGACCAAATAAAATTAACAATAATAATAATAATAATAATAATAATAATAATAATAGAGACAAATACTTAAAGACCATACATTAATGAGTTATTTACTTGTAAAATGTTTGTCCTGCCTCACGAGTGCTAATTGCGCACGATAAATGGTTGGCAAGTGATTGTTAAACATATTTATGAGATTAAAATCCATAGGATGTTTGTAAAGTGGTTGTGTTCATATAGAAATTTTCTTGGAGCGTATCTTAAGGTTATGTTGAGATGATTACGGGGCTTTAGCGTCCCCGCGGCCCGGTCCTCGACCAGGCCTCCTTTTTGTTACACATCCCTAGGAAGCAGCCCGTAGCAGCTGTTTAACTCGCAGGTACTTATTTACTGCTAGGTAACAGGGGTATCAGTTTGAAAGAAACTTCCGCCTCCACCGGGAACCGAACCCGGAACCTCAGGACTATGAATCCGAAGCGTTGTCCACTCAGCTGTCAGGTCCGTAGAGACAAGAATTGGTTTTTTTTTTTAATCTTTTGTCTTACATCCCTACACTGCTCTTCTATTTTCATCTATACTGTTGCCTGCTATATAAATCCATTTTTCGTGTTTTGTCAAACTTCTGTCGATAACACCCGATAAGTCTGTTGGCTTTGATCTCGACTCGCAATCATCGATCCCGGGTTCGACTCCCAGGAGGGACAGAAATGGTTGGGCACGTTTCCTTTTACCTAATGCGTCTATCCATCTAGCAGTAAATAGGCACTCGGGACTTAAGGCATTGTTGTGAGGTTACATCCTTGGGAGGTGGATATTATTATAAAATAATAAACCCCACTAAACCCCCCACCCTCACACCACCCTCACCTGGTAGAAATAGCATCCACTAAATAGATTAACATGTGTGCTCAGCACCACGCTGCTTAATTACTCCACGATCGTATCATTATTTTTAATAATTTAATCTACCACTTGCGAGGGAAGAAATGCCCTAAGCTACTTTATCCTTATGAGATGTATTTCGTTACCTCAATAAATTTAATTGAACCTGAACCTCCCCACTAACGTTATGTTCGTGTCGTGTCCAACCCACGCTAGGAGTACCTGCTGTACCAAGGTTCCCTGGAGACACCTACCTCAAGGTAAGGTAGGTGTCTCCTGGGAACCTTGGTACAGCAGGTACTCCTATTTGTCACCTTGCCCTCGCCATGATTTTAACTGTTTCATTCTGCTCAAACGAAGTGCATAGTTTTTCTTTTAGTTTTACAAGTAATTATAAAAGAAGGCACCCTTTCACAAGCTACAGCAATAAAATACCAGCATAAGGTAACACCATGAGCGCACGCGCAAGCATTTTCACGAATATATGACATTAAATGCTCATCGACACACATAAGAACGTAAAGTCAATCATAACATATAAATAAACATTTATATATGATTTAATGATGGTACGAGAATGACAAAAGCTGTCGACCCTCACCGCCTCAAGCACACAGTACACGCCTGTCTAACAACCAGCGCACCATTTACACTAGGTACCTTTATTTTGCAAACAACTACTCCCCAAATATGAACACTTAATTTAAAATAAAGCGAACTATATAGGCCTAGTCCATTAAATTGAAAAAAAAATTCAAAGTATCACATATTCGCAACTTTTAACTTAGTCTATAAACCATAAAACAGTATCCTCATTAGTAAACACCTACAATACCTACATAACATGACATATTTAGTTGACCAGACCACACACTAGAAGGAGAAGGGACGACGACGTTTCGGTCCGTCCTGGACCATTTTCAATCGACTTGAGAATGGTCCAGGACGGACCGAAACGTCGTCGTCCCTTCACCTTCTAGTGTGTGGTCTGGTCAACATACTTTAGCCACGTTATTGTGACTCATCGCCTGCATGACATACTTAATATAAAAAAAATAGATCTTTAACTTGGGAACAATACGTAATATATATCAGCCCATCCTTCTGTTTAGATAATAATTATCTTAACGATGTGGACCATCGTACACACATTGACATAATGGACAATTTGAGAGTAGAATTTGGTACAACTGAATTTAGACAAACCGGGAAAGGTTTTGTATTTACGTTGCTAATAAAACCTAACCAAACCATCCTAGGGCTAATACACGCTGTGAGGCCTAATATAATACATATATGTACTACGTTCCTAGGCCTAGGAATATTTAAGTTTGGTTTTTATCTTGAGTTTTTTAAAGATCATAAAGTGAAAAGTACCAAATTCTATTTAATTACGTCATTCTATCTAATTACGTGAATAGTACCAAATTCTATCTAATTAGTTATCTGCATTACGTCAATATATGCACGATGGTCCACATACTTACAAAAATTAATCTAAACAGGAGGATTGGTTGCATATACAGGCCTAGGCTTCTATGAAATACACTGTGGGCAAGGAACCAATGAGCCGTGTTTACTAAACACGTGTATCCCATCACAAAGAAGAAGGGAGAGGGGGGACATGATAGGAACGTATAAGATACTCAGAGGGATTGACAGAGTGGACATAGACGAAATGTTCACACGGAATAGTAACAGAACGAGGGGACATGGATGGAAGCTTGAAACTCAGATGAGTCACAGAGATGTTAGGAAGTTTTCTTTTAGCGTGAGAGTAGTGGGAAAATGAAATGCACTTCAGGAACAGGTTGTGGAAGCAAATACTATTCATAATTTTAAAACCAGGTATGATAGGGAAATGGGACAGGAGTCATTGCTGTAAACAACCGATGCTCGAAAGGCGGGATCCAAGAGTCAATGCTCGATCCTGCAGACACAACTAGGTTAGTACAACTAGGTGAGTACACACCTGAATGAAGTTACTATAACGTGGAATAATACAGAACATAGTTTTTAGAAAAATTGTGGACATACTTAGTGTACCTGTGTAGGATAAGTTGCAATGTAACCAAGATTTATTTATTTATTTATTTTTTTTTAAGATATATACAAGAGTTGTTACATTCTTGTACAGCCACTAGTACGCGTAGCGTTTCAGGCAGGTCCCTGGAATACGATCCCCGCCGCGAAGAATCGCTTTTACAACCAAGTACACATTTTACTGTTGTTGAGTTAAACAGAGGCTACAGTTAAGGATTTGCGCCCAGTAAATCCTCCCCGGCCAGGATATGAACCCATGATAGAGCGCTCGCGGAACGCCAGGCGAGTGTCTTACCACTGCACCACGGGGACTTAAAAAAGATTGATAAATAATAATCAATAACTCGCAGTTACATAGCTTGATCCAGCTCAAGGTTCATGAAATTTTGTCTCGGATATGAATATTTCGCAGCACTAATCATTTCCCAAAACAATGTACACTATATACACCAGCAGACGCACTGACACACACACTACCCCCAGCATCCACTAAATAGATTAACATATGTGCTCAGCACCACGCTGCTTAATAATTCACCATCGTATCATTATTTTTAATCATTTAGATCTTGTATACTGCTGATATTTACAATATAAATGCATTGAGATTATCATCATTTTAAACCAGTAATAGACTTAGGATTAACGCTTCTATGGTGACCGCGCTCAATACGGAATTGATATACTTTTAGCTAACTCACTTCACACACCCGCATCGTCACTGTGGACTCACAGTGATTTAATATCGAATACACACACATATGCAGCGACATAATAGTAGCCTTTATTTACACAGTATAAGTGGCATCCTTCGCACGGTCGCAGTATTGTGTAGGCGGTCCCACCCACGCCACTCGTGGGTGGGGACCAGGAGGGTTCACTCTCCCACCTGTGTAAAAAGTTTGGTTCACACCGCGACCTGGGAGAGTAAGGTTCACACAGCGACCTGGGAGAGTAAGGTTCACACCACGACCTGGGAGAGTATGGTTTACACCACGACCTGGGAGAGTATAAGGTTCACACAGCGACCTGGGAGAGTATAAGGTTCACACAGCGACCTGGGAGAGTAAGGTTCACACCGCGACCTGGGAGAGTATGGTTTACACCACGACCTGGGAGAGTATGGTTTACACCACGACCTGGGAGAGTATGGTTTACACCACGACCTGGGAGAGTATAAGGTTCACACAGCGACCTGGGAGAGTAAGGTTCACACCGCGACCTGGGAGAGTAAGGTTCACACCGCGACCTGGGAGAGTAAGGTTCACACCGCGACCTGGGAGAGTAAGGTTCACACCGCGACCTGGGAGAGTAAGGTTCACACTGCGACCTGGGAGAGTAAGGTTCACACAGCGACCTGGGAGAGTAAGGTTCACGCAGCGACCTGGGAGAGTAAGGTTCACACCGCGACCTGGGAGAGTAAGGTTCACACCGCGACCTGGGAGAGTAAGGTTCACACAGCGACCTGGAAGAGTAAGGTTCACACTGCGACCTGGGAGAGTAAGGTTCACACCGCGACCTGGGAGAGTAAGGTTCACACCGCCAACCCTCCACCCAGCCTGGCTGGCCTCCACCCCCGCACTCAACGTCTCACAACTTCCATTTTAACGTTTACAAACAAGTCTTTTAATAGTTCAACGTTTCTTTGCGGAATTTAACGGTTCTCGGTTATTGATGTAATTGCTAAGACATTCTCTTCTTAATCGCATTGGCGTAAACACCGTAAAACCGGACAAGAGAGCAATTATTACCGCGCGTAAATAAACACGGATCACAGGAAGAGAGCTGACACACCCTCCACGCACGACAGCCAGACTCAGACTGTGGCAGACGACGCACAACACTCCCGCCAAACACGCGGACGAGGAACAGAGCCATCTATGGGCGATCAACTTCACTATTAGTCACTAACCCCGCTACGTGAATTTCATGATTAGATTTTAGTATCTTAAATATTTGATTCAAAAGTAAATGGTTAAAAGGTAGTATCTTTTTGAAAATTATCCAGATTTCAAGAGCTATTTGGAAATAATGAGCTGTTATGATAAAATCACGAGTAATAAAGAATGAAATAATAATTTTCTATTAGAAAAGTTATCTTCTTTCTGTATCTTTGAATTAGAATGTCTGTCAGTTTGATAGTCTGTCTGAAATTAAAGGACAGCTGCTTAACGTTAGGCTCAAGCAACTTTCCATAGTGATTTGTATGGGGCGCCACCTATTCCCCCCCCCCTCTCTCCACACACACGTGGTCAAATAAGAGGCCAAATGAACAACAGGGCAGTTAGAAATAATTTTAGTGTCAGAGTAGTTAAATAGAATGTATTAGGAAGTGATGTGGGGGAGGCAGCCTCCACATACACAGTTTCAAATGTAGACACAATAGAGCCCAATAAGCTCTGGAACTTGTTCACCAATTGATTGACAGTTGAGAGGCGGGATCAAAGGGCCGAAACTCAACCCCCGCAAGTACAATTAAGTAAATACAACCAGGTGAGCACGTACAAAATACTCAGGGGAAATTGAAAAGGGGTAGATTAAAAAAATTTAATTCGGGTGGTACGCGAACAAGGGGACACAGGTGGAAACTGAGTGCCCAAATGAGCCACAGAGACATTAAAAGAACTTTTACAGTGTCAGAGCAGTTAATAAATGGAATGCATTAGGAAGTGATGTGGTGGAGGCTGACTCCATACACAGTTTCAAATGTAGACATATGTAGAGCCCAATAGGCTCAGGAACCTGAACATTAAATGATTGACAGTTGAGAGGCGGGGACCACAGAGCCGAAACTCAACCCCGCAAGCACAATTAGGCGAGTACAGTACTCACACACAGGTCCTCGTAGCCGACCGGACAGCGCTCTGGAATCATAGTCCCAAGGGCTTGAGTTCAATTCCTCGTCGAGGCAAAAACAAATGGGTCAAGTTTCTTTCACCTAATGTTTCTGTTCACCTACGAGTAAGAAGGTACCTAGGAGTTAGGCAGCTACTACAGGCTGCATGCTGGGAATGTAGAAGACATGATAGAGCAAAAATAGGTCGGAAGTCAGTACATTATACAACCGACAATTCTGCCGGCATGAATAGTAACTACACTCTCTGCTCGGTAATTACGACTCTCGCACTGCGCTTCGCGAGCGATTTGGCCTGGATAATATCCCAGCCCGCAGCCCGTCCTCCAAACAAAGACCCAAAAGTGATTCCATGTACCTGCCAAACCCCCTGTTTATGAATGAAAAATGGTTTACACACGATTCGCAACTGATTTCGTTCGAACACTTCCGGAACAAGTGCTTCACTGACGACTTTTGTTCGAACTACAACGCTGTGAATGCTTCACCCACGTACTACAAGTACAAATAATCCCCAACAGAACCTAAACACCTAACCTAACCTAACCTAACCTATGCCTATATATGCACAATATGCTACTATATTATAATATTAATTTGTATATGAGAAAATTCCTGTTTTGAATGAACAGCATGTTAAAATTTAACCCGTTCTCGCATACAAAGATCCAAGCTCGTTAATTCAGCCGCCTAATCCCCTGTTTATGAATGAAAAGCGGTTTACACACGACTCACAACCGATGACGTCCGAACACTTCCGGAACAAGTGCTTACGTCCTCTGTTCGAACAACAATTCTATAAACAGCCCGTCTTCCAAACAAAGATCCAAAAGTGATTCCATGCACCCGCCAAACCCCCTGTTTATGAATGAAATGCGGTTTACACACGACTCATAACTGCTGACATTCGAACATATCCGGAACAAGTGCTTCACTGACGAATTTTGTTCGAATCACAACGCTATAAATGCTTCACCCACGTACTACAAATACAAATAATCGCCAACAGAACCTAAACACCTAACCTAACCTATCCTATGCCTATATATACACAATATGCTAATATATCATAATATTAATTTATACTTGAGAAAATTCCCGTTTTGAGTGAACAGTATGTTAAAATTTATGAATGCGTCTGTGGGGTTGACCGCTGAATGTAATGGACTTGAGTCGAGGACGGGTCGCTATAAATGCTTCACCCATGTTCTTCAAATACAAATAATCGCAAATAAAACCTAATGACCTAACCTAACCTAACCAACGCCTAATTATACAGCGAATTTTTATGTATAATATTAATTTATATATGAGAACAAACTAATTTTCAATACACAGTATGTTAAAATTGATGAATGCGTCTGTGGGGTCGACCGCTGGATGTAATGGACTTGAGTCGAGGACGAGTTGCATATCCTGGCTGGGGAGGATTGACTAGGCGCCTGTCCGTAACTGTACAGCTCTGACCACCCAGCAGTAATTGAATACCTGGTTGCTAAACAACTGGTGGGTCGTATATTCCAAGGAAACTAGTGGGTAAGGCTTACCGTGAAGGAAGGAAGGAACTATCAGGGGGGAAGCGCCAAGCCATTAAGGCTATATAGCACTGGGAAGGGGTCAGGATAAGGATTTGGGATGGGACGGGGAGAAAGAAATGATGCCCAACCACTTGGACGGTCGGGGATTGAACGCCGATCTGCATTTCTCTGCTTACCGTGAGCTATGGACGGGAAAACACCTATCCTGCTCACAGGAGTCTGTTCCTGTACCCACCTGTGTAATTCTCTCTCTCCTCTCTTTTTTTTTTTAACTAAAACTGGGGCTCATTAGAGCTGTCAAGTGAAGTACCAAGTGAAACTACAAGCAAGAGCTGTTATCCTACCTCAGCTCATTTAAAGCCTGTGCCTAGATATTATTGGAGTGGGGGGGGGGAGAATAATCTTTATTTAAATCTAAGTGATAATCATATAAGGAACAGGCTGAGCCTGTAGCCAACTGTGTGATGGGCGCTGTTTGTCGAGCAGTGTCTTCTATGGTGACATCTTGACGTACCTGTCTTGTCCTTACTCTCATGGTGGGTACAGTGTATAGTTCCGTAATTTGAGTATTTATGGTAGGTTGTTCTATTTAACCTATTTAACCACTATTGGTTAAAACAACCAATTTTATATAAAAATAGAACAACCTACCATAAATACTCAAATTACGGAACTATTCACTCTACCCACCATGAGAGTAAGAACAAGACCGGCCAGAATGTCAAGATGCCAACATAGAAGACACTACTCGACAAATAGGCGCCCATTATGTTATTTCTTTATCATTATGTTTTTCTTTACCATTATGTTTACCCAATGTATAACCCCATTGTTTACACCTGACCCCATTGTTCGATCCATTTGTATTCACCTGACCCACTATTAGTATAAAATATAATGTCCTGTACTGTAACATTTACGGGCTCACCATAGCCCATGCTACATGGACATTTCGTTCTGAGTAGCTAAATCTACAACAACAACATACTGTAACATCACTTGAGAATGAACCATATAGGTTCGACACGTGCGATTTTATAATAAGTGTAATACATTCTTCAGTTATTCACTTCTTTTTCTTCACCTTGAAAACGAACATGTCTTTTGGTGAACTCCTCTTCCAGCTTAACCCTGATGCAAGAGCACTAGTAAGAGAGATAGAAGCCCTAAATCAGAAAATAGTTAATAAGGAATATGGTGTCATATTCAATGAGACATGCATATATATATATATATATATATATATATATATATATATATATATATATATATATATATATATATATATATATATATATATATATATATATATATATATATATATATATATATGCGAACAAGCCTGAATGGTCCCCAGGACAATATGCAACTGAAAACTCACACCCCAGAAGTGACTCGAACCCATACTCCCAGAAGCAACGCAACTGGTATGTACAAGACGCCTTAATCCACTTGACCATCACGACCGGACAAAATGAGGTGATAGCCGAGGCTATTTGAACCACCCCACCGCCGGCACTCGGATAGTTATCTTGGGCATAGCATTTTACCAAATCACCTCATTCTTTGGGGCACACGTGAGGAACACAAATGCGAACAAGCCTGAATGGTCCCCAGGACAATATGCAACTGAAAACTCACTAAACTTAGTTATATATATATATATATATATATATATATATATATATATATATATATATATATATTGGTAGCAGTCTTTCCTGTAGACATATATTATTAAATATGACCGAAAAAGTAAGATTAATAATTCTAACACGAATTTTCTCAATCTTTCGTACATTTCTTTTCACTGTTGGAGGTAAATCAAAACAATCCAGACACAAAACAGAACGCTTTAAAAGAGACTAACGTCGTCTATGCCTTCAAATGCCCTCTTGGGGACTGTAAGTTCCAAAAAACCCAGTATATAGGCAAGACAACAACATCTCTTTCTAGGCGTTTAACGATGCATAAGCAACAGGGCTCCATTAAGGAACATATAATCTCTTCCCACAACCAAACCATCGCCAGAGAAATCCTAGTAAACAACACAGAAATCATCGATAGATACAGCGATAGCAGGCGGCTTGACGTTTGCGAGGCACTACACATCAAGAAGTCAACACCAGCAATCAACAGCCAATTAATGCACAACTATATTCTACCCACCTCAAGACTCCGCTCCAATATAGAAGCATCAAGAAATATGGACCAATAGGCTTTCTACAATCACTTCTATTCAATACCCATTGTTTCGTGTTCTGTCTTGTGTTGATGAAATTAATACCCTATTAATGCCACCTCTTGTTCTGTCTTGTGTTGATGAAATTAATACCCTATTAATGCCACCTCACCCCATCCACCTCTCTCAAATGCAGATATAAACAAAGTCGGAGATGCGTAAGTTCTATTCAGTTGTGTATTTGTAAACTAAAGTCTTTGAAAATGTAATAAGTTTTACGAAATGCGCTCGTGTCGCGTCAGACTTGAAATAAAAATGAATTTTGGAGAATTGATTTTTGATTTACCTCCAACAGTGAAAAGAAATGTACGAAATATTGAGAAAATTCGTGTTAGAATTATTAATCTTACTTTTTCGGTCATATTTAATAATAATATATATATATATATATATATATATATATATATATATATATATATATATATATATATATATATATATGTCGTACCTAGTAGCCAGAACGCACTTTTTGGCCTACTATGCAAGGCCCGATTTGCCTAATAAGCCAAGTTTTCATTAATTAATATATTTTCTCTAATTTTTTTCTTATGAAATGATAAAGCTACCCATTTCATAATGTATCAGGACAATTTTTTTTTATTGGAGTTAAAATTAACGTAGATATATGACCGAACCTAACCAACCCTACCTAACCTAACCTATCTTTATAGGTTAGGTTAGGTAGCCGAAAAAGTTAGGTTAGGTTAGGTTAGGTAGGTTAGGTAGTCGAAAAACAATTAATTCATGAAAACTTGGCTTATTAGGCAAATTGGGCCTTGCATAGTAGGCCGAATACGACGTTCTGGCTACTAGGTACGATATATATATATATATATATATATATATATATATATATATATATATATATATATATATATATATATATATATATATATATATATATATATATATAACTCTGAACTGTAATGCTAATCCCGAACTTAAACGCCTCTCAGAGGGCTGTAACAGAACCCATGGGAGCCACACTAGAAAACAAGTACCTATTTAATATTCCAAGAGGGCGACTTACCCAAAACAAAAATGCTCTGCAAATCAACGGTCCCAAAATGTGGAATGACCTCCCTAATCATGTTAAAGACTGTCAAATATTCTCTCAACCAGTTTATAACAGAAACTAAGAACTACCTAATCAACTCCGTGTAACCTAAATGCCTCCTCCTGTAAACCTCTTGCTTCCTAAATATCAACCTCTGTTTTTATGGTAATAAACATTAATTACTGAACCTGTACTGCTGATGTTATTTGCCGTGTAAAAATTAACTTAAAAATTTTATTATTAATCTTTACTCTGTAAAATTACTATCTGTTGTTTTGTTACAATGTTTGCTGTTCCATCCATCATGAAATAATTGGCATTTTAATTTCCCTTTCTCTACTTCAATTCGTAATGACTAGGCGCTTTCCCCTCGTAGTTCATTCATTTATTATTATTTGTTATTTCATTTAGTTTTAAATCTTTTAGTTGCCTCCATTATGACCGAAATGCTCTGCATATTAGTGGTTTAGGCGACGTACTTGCTTACCTATGATTCCAACACTGTTTGTATCCTATGTATTTATATATGTACTCTTGCCGAAATAAAATGTTTATATTTATGTTTTACCCCCTTAGTCTTTCCTTGTAGCTCATACCTCTCAACTCTGGGACTAGTCTGGAGACATGCCTCTGAACTTTTTTCAAATACGTTTTGTCTTTAGCGAGATTACGGACTCCATGCTGGTGACGCATATGCAAGAATTGGTCTAATATAAATGATATATTACATCATAAAATACTCTTGTTCAGATTCCTAAAGCCAGTTCTTATATTTGCCAACCTTCCGTATGCAGCTGATGATATTCTCTTGATGTGGGCTTCTGGTATTTACCTATCAGTGTCCTCGGGGGCATGAGATCACACGGTTTATGCCCCGCCTACTAGCCTTGTACCTACTGCATTCCATCTTAACTATTCTGACTATAACATTTTTTGTTAAATTGGGGCTTAAATTGTGGATGGATGTGGCTTCCACAACTTTCTCTTTTAAAGCATTCCGCTTCTTAACTACACGTACAGGGTACGAGTACTTCCTTATGACCCTTCCTGCTTATTTGTGTGTTCAGCTTCACCTGTGTCCTCTTGTCCTGATTTCTCTCAATCTGAAGAGGCAATCCTTGTACACCTTATCTATTCCCCTCAGTATCTTGTAAGTTGTGATCATATCTCCTCTGTACCTTCATATCCCCTAGGGTTACCGGCCTTGCGGTGATTCCGGGGTTCAAGGTCCCCGCGGCCCGGTCTTTGACCAAGCCTTCTCCAGATTAGATTTGTGAGATTTAGTTCCATTAACTACCCTCGTACCTTAACCCTCTTAGTTCTGGCAACACTCTTGTTGCAAGCCTTCGTACTTTTTCCATTTTGGCTTTATGCTCAACAGGAATTCCTTGCTGGTAAATCGATGATGCGTATTCCTGTATTGGTCTAACAAATGTAGTACAGATTGTCTTGAAGAAGTCCTGGTTCAGGTTTTTAAACGATGTTCTTCTATTTGCTAGTTTATTACCGGTCGTGATGGTAATCTTGGGCATAATATTTTATCCAATCACTTCATTCTTTGGGGCACATGTGAGGAACACAAATGCGTACAAGCCTGAATGGTCCCCAGGACTATATGTAACTGAAAACTCACACCCCAGAAGTGACCCGAACCCATACTGCCAGGAGCAACGCAACTGGTGTGTACAGGACGCCTTAATCCACTCGACCATCACGACCGGACATAATGAGGTGATAGCCGAAGCTATTTGAACACTATACAGGGGTCCTTGTATAGTAATACTCCACTATACAGGACCCCTGTATAGTGAGCGGGTCCTGTAAAGTGTGAAGGGGGCCATGCCGGCCACCAGAGCCTACTCAGCCATGGCTGCATAAGCATCATAATCAAAATGTTTATTCAGGTAAATAAAACGGCATGATCAACCTCGGCTCAGGACCCCCAACTAAACCAATCATTATCAATGCTCTGTGTGTATTATTTACCTTATTTGTTACTTGAAGTAATTTGTAATAAATAAAATGTTTGTTATTTTTGATGCTATTATGTTTTATATTCAAAATAATGTGAATTCTGTCCCAACACTCCCACAGCACACACACACACACACACTGGAAGACAGAAGAGCTAGGGAAGACATGATCACTACATACAAAATTCTCAGGGGAATTAACAGGGTGGACAAGGATGGATTATTTAACACTGGTGGCACACGCACAAGGGGACACAGGTGGAAGCTGAGTAACCAAATGAGCCACAGAGACATTAGAAAGAACCTTTTCGGTGTCAGAGTAGTTAGTAAATGGAATGCACTAGGAAGTGATGTGGTGAAGGCTGACTCCATACACAGTTTCAAATGTAGATATGACAACCCAGTAGGCTCAGGAACCTGTACATCAGTTGATTGACGGTTGAGAGGCGGGACCAAAGAGCCAGAGCTCAACCCCCGCAAGCACAACTAGGTGAGTACACACACACACACACACACACACACACGCACGCACGCACGCACACACACACACACACACACACACACACACACACACACACACACACACACACACACACACACACACACACACACACACACACACACACACACGCACGCACACACACACACACACACACACACACACACACACACACACACACACGCACACACACACACACACACACACACACACACACACACACACACACACACACACACACACACACACACACACACACACACACATGATCTCCCAGAGGGTATCGATTCATTTCTCTCAATGTTTGCGGACGATGCTAAAATTATGAGAAGGATTAAAACAGAAGAGGACTGTTTGAGGCTTCAAGAAGACCTAGACAAGCTGAAGGAATGGTCGAACAAATGGTTGTCAGAGTTTAACCCAACCAAATGTAATGTAATGAAGATAGGTGTAGGGAGCAGGAGGCCAGATACAAGGTATCATCTGGGAGAGGAAATTCTTCAGGAGTCAGAGAAGGAAAAAGACTTGGGGGTTGATATCACGCCAGACCTGTCTCCTGCAGCACATATCAAGCGGATAACATCAGCGGCATATGCCAGGTTGGCCAACATACGAACGGCATTCAGAAACTTGTGTAAAGAATCATTCAGAACTTTGTATACCACATATGTCAGGCCAATCCTGGAGTATGCAGCCCCAGCATGGAGTCCATATCTAGTCAAGGATAAGACTAAACTGGAAAAGGTTCAAAGGTTTGCCACCAGACTAGTACCCGAGCTGAGAGGTATGAGCTACGAGGAGAGACTACGGGAATTAAACCTCACTTCGTTGGAAGACAGAAGAGTTAGGGGGGACATGATCACCACATTCAAGATTCTGAAGGGAATTGATAGGGTAGATAAAGACAGTCTATTTAACACAAGGGGAACACGCACAAGGGGACACAGGTGGAAACTGAGTGCCCAAATGAGCCACAGAGATTAGAAAGAACTTTTTTAGTGTCAGAGTGGTTGATAAATGGAATGCATTAGAAAGTGATGTGGTGGAGGCTGACTCCATACACAGTTTCAAGTGTAGATATGATAGAGCCCGATAGGCTCAGGAATCTGTACAAAGTGTGTTTGTACAAAATGAAATCTTCAGAGAACCAGACACAATGGGAATTCCAGAGCACAACATAGAGCGGATAGAGGTGTCTAGAGATGAAGTGGAAAATATGCTCAAGGAGCTCAGTAAGAACAAAGCAGCTGGCCCAGATGGAGTTTCACCATGGGTTCTGAGAGAATGTGCATCTGAGCTCAGCATTCCAATTCACCTGATCTTTCAGGCATCCCTGTCTACAGGAATCGTAGCAGACGTGTGGAAACAGGCTAACATAGTTCCAATCTACAAAAATGGCAGCAGGGAAGACCCCCTCAATTATAGACCTGTATCATTGACAAGTGTAATAGTGAAAGTATTGGAAAAACTAATCAAAACTAAATGGGTAGAACACCTGGAGAGAAATGATATAATATCAGACAGACAGTATGGTTTTCGATCTGGAAGATCCTGTGTATCGAATTTACTCAGTTTCTATGATCGAGCCACAGAGATATTACAGGAAAGAGATGGTTGGGTTGACTGCATCTATCTGGACCTAAAAAAGGCTTTCGACAGAGTTCCACATAAGAGGTTGTTCTGGAAACTGGAAAATATTGGAGGGGTGACAGGTAAGCTTCTAACATGGATGATAAATTTTCTGACTGATAGAAAAATGAGGGCAGTAATCAGAGGCAATGTATCGGAATGGAGAAATGTCACAAGTGGAGTACCACAGGGTTCAGTTCTTGCACCAGTGATGTTTATTGTCTACATAAATGATCTACCAGTTGGTATACAGAATTATATGAACATGTTTGCTGATGATGCTAAGATAATAGGAAGGATAAGAAATTTAGATGACTGTCATGCCCTTCAAGAAGACCTGGACAAAATAAGTATATGGAGCACCACTTGGCAAATGGAATTTAATGTTAATAAATGTCATGTTATGGAATGTGGAATAGGAGAACATAGACCCCACACAACCTATATATTATGTGAGAAATCTTTAAAGAATTCTGATAAAGAAAGAGATCTAGGAGTGGTTCTAGATAGAAAACTATCACCTGAGGACCACATAAAGAATATTGTGCAAGCAGCCTATGCAATGCTTTCTAACTTCAGAATTGCATTTAAATACATGGATGGCGATATACTAAAGAAATTGTTCATGACTTTTGTTAGGCCAAAGCTAGAATATGCAGCTGTTGTGTGGTGCCCATATCTTAAGAAGCACATCAACAAACTGGAAAAGGTGCAAAGACATGCTACTAAGTGGCTCCCAGAACTGAAGGCCAAGAGCTACGAGGAGAGGTTAGAAGCATTAAATATGCCAAAACTAGAAGACAGAAGAAAAAGAGGTGATATGATCACTACGTACAAAATAGTAACAGGAATTGATAAAATCGACAGGGAAGACTTCCTGAGACCTGGAACTTCAAGAACAAGAGGTCATAGATTTAAACTAGCTAAACACAGATGCCGAAGAAATATAAGAAAATTCACCTTCGCAAATAGAGTGGTAGACGGTTGGAACAAGTTAAGTGAGAAGGTGATGGAGGCCAAGACCGTCAGTAGTTTCAAAGCGTTATATGACAAAGAGTGCTGGGAAGACGGGACACCACGAGCGTAGCTCTCATCCTGTAACTACACTTAGGTAATTACTTAGGTAATTACCTGTTGATTGACGGTTGAGAGGCGGGACCAAAGAGCCAGAGCTCAACCCCCGCAAACACAACTAGGTGAGTACAACTAGGTGAGTACACGCACACACACACACACACACACGCACACACACACGCACACACACACACACACACACACACACACACACACACACGCACACACACACACACACACACACACACACACACACACACGCACACAGCTTTTAGCCAACACAAACCAAAATAATCTAATTTACTTTCATATAAAAGTTTCATCTACACTACACATACCCTTTATCGCTGGAAATATCTTTCATATCTTCATTACACGCGATACTCATCACAAACTATCTACACTTTACACGGCAATCATCGTAACAATCTTCCGTGCTTACGACCTTCGTCACTGTACCGCTCCCGTTGTTAACAACAGGACACGTAGCGTCACTACCACTCCCGTTGTCAACAACAGGACACGTAGCGTCACTACAACTCCCGTTGTCAACAACAGGACACACAGTGCACTACACTCGCCTGGCGTTCCGCGAGCGCTATGTCATGGGTTCGTATCCTGGCCGGGGAGGATTTACTGGGCGCAATTCCTTAACTGTAGCCTCTGTTTAACGCAACAGTAAAATGTGTACTTGGATGAAAAAACGATTCTTCGCGGCAGGGGATCGTATTCCAGGGACCATAGGATTAAGGACTTGCCCGAAACGCTACGCGTACTAGTGGCTCTACAAGAATGTAACAACTCTTGTAAATATCTCAAAAAGAAAAAAAGAAAAAAAAATATATATATATGTCAGTTGCTTAATTTAGAAACTGTACTTGTGGTCGATCTCGAACCCATTGTTGATGAGACGACTTATACTGAAAATACTGAATTTTGTAACTAGCTCATCAAGATTGTAACTTGCTTAGATAAATGAACTGTGGGGTTCAGTCCCTGAGCCCATTATGTGCCTCTGTAACCCTTTCAACTATACCGCCCACAAGATGGGTATGGGGTGCATAATAAATGAACTGAACTAACTAGTGTCACTATCACTACCGTTGTCAACAACAGGACACGTAGCGTCACTACCACTCCCGTTGTTAACAACAGGACACGTAGCGTCACTACCACTCCCGTTGTTAACAACAGGACACGTAGCGTCACTACCACTCCCGTTGTCAACAACAGGATACGTAGCGTCACTACCACTCCCGTTGTCAACAACAGGACACGTAGCGTCACTACAACTCCCCTTGTCAACAACAGGACACGTAGCGTCACTACCACTCCCGTTGTCAACAACAGGACACACAGTGTTACTATCACTACCGTTGTCAACAACAGGACACATAGTGTCACTACCAGTCCCGTTGTCAACAACAGGACACAGTGTCACTATCAGTCCCGTTGTCAACAACAGGACACATAGTGTCACTACCAGTCCCGTTGTCAACAACAGGACACAGCGTCACTACCAGTCCCGTTGTCAACAACAGGACACATAGCGTCACTACCACTCCCGTTGTTAACAACAGGACACGTAGCGTCACTACCACTCCCGTTGTCAACAACAGGACACGTAGCGTCACTACCACTCCCGTTGTTAACAACAGGACACGTAGCGTCACTACCACTCCCGTTGTCAACAACAGGACACACAGTGTCACTATCACTACCGTTGTCAACAACAGGACACGTAGCGTCACTACCACTCCCGTTGTCAACAACAGGACACGTAGCGTCACTACAACTCCCGTTGTCAACAACAGGACACGTAGCGTCACTACCATTCCCGTTGTCATCAACAGGACACACAGTGTCACTATCACTCCCGTTGTCAACAACAGGACACATAGTGTCACTACCAGTCCCGTTGTCAACAACAGGACACATAGTGTCACTATCAGTCCCGTTGTCAACAACAGGACACGTAGCGTCACTACCACTCCTGTTGTCAACAATCCCGAAGTTATATGTCAACTTTTGGTCAATTCTTTATTATAATATTATAATATACAAGTTATATAGGAACACGAATTATAAGGGAGAAAGTACAAAGCCAGGATGACTATATAGCTCTTTATTATATTGTTATAATTACAATACTATAATTTATTATACAGAATAATATTCTTTCAGAAAAATACAGAAAATACACTTTATTATACAGAAACACAAGTAAATAATTATCAAAGGCGGCGCCATGCTGGGAAGGCCAAAAGAAAAAGAGGACCTTGGGGCACATTAAGGAGTGTTTCAGAGACGCGACACAGGTTTGTGGAGGTGTTTACAAGATCCTCACATTACTCTGGTCAACAACTTTACCATTCTCTTTTTGAGTGACTTTTTAGGTCTAACTTCATCACTATTAATGTTGCTCAAGTCGATGGCCTGTGTGTTCTGTTCGGAATGGACTTCACTGTTTATGTTGCTTATGTCGATGGGCTGTGTGTTCTTTCTGTTCGGGATGGACTTTTTCTGTGGTTACAGGTCTATCGATGCATCCGGTGTTCGGCCTAACACCGGATAGAACTTCATCCCTGGTGAGGATAAGGGTTGCTGTTGCGCTCCAAGACAGCTTTTTCTGCTGTGAAAGTTATATTGGTGTATCGGAGGATATCGTCTCCGATTATGTATTCGGCGTCATACACCTGGAGGATGTATACATCTGTATGGAATGTAAGACCTTGGAATTTTATCTCTGCATTCCTTATAACGTGTTTTGTTCTTAATGTTTTATCGTCTAAATTTTGCACTCCTTGCACTTCACACGTTTCAATTTTAAGACCCAGTTTTCTGGCACGACGTCTGCTGATGGTTGATATGGGCGCGCCAGTGTCCAGGAGAGCCTTAGCTCTCTTGCCGTTGATTTTAGTTTTAATTCTGATGGAATTGTAGTTTGTGACAAAGTACTTCGTGTTATCCTGCAACTTGTGCTCTTTCACTGGCCGTATTATTAGTCGGGGATTTTTCATGTCATTAATTATTGAGCAGTTATGTGCAACTAAAATATCCATTGCCAGCAAGGCATCATTACTGGCTATATCATCAACGTAGATCTCTGCATCCAGAGATAAATTTGCACACCGGAAATAAGGTTTAGCTTTCAGGACCCCCTTGAAGAACTTTGAGAAGTCCATTTGCTTCCACTCGTTATCATTTATGTCTATGGACTCCATTTTATCTAAACGCTTAAAATCCTTGCCCATTACGGCCTCCAATCCATATTCCTTCATAAAGGGAACCGTAACAATGGTGTATTTTGCACCGGTGTCCACCACGAAATGAACTGGCTGGCCATCTAACCGTACAGATACATACAAATCAGTGTCGTCCCGGTAAAGAGGGAGGGACACCTCTCTTGATGCTCGTTTCTTACGTCCCATTGTTGCGTTTTATACTGAATTGTCGTCAAGAAGCTCTACCTTATGCTTATATCCGTGATACAATTTTTTTAGTTAGGCGGCAATAGTTTAAGTTAGGCTGCAATAATGTTCAGTTAGGCTGCAATAATGTTCAGTTAGGCTGCAATAATGTTCAGTTAGGCTGCAATAATGTTCAGTTAGGCTGCAGTAATGTTCAGTTAGGCTGCAATAATGTTCAGTTAGGCTGCAATAATGTTTAGTTAGGCTGCAATAATGTTCAGTTAGGCTGCAATAATGTTCAGTTAGGCTGCAATAGTATTCATTTAGCTATAATTAATATTGTTGTAATTCATATAACTGGGAGTAAAGTCGTGGAGGAGAGTGTACAGGAGGAGTCACTAGGTGAACCTGGGCCGCATAGTAGCGGTCATCCTTCCTGCTTGGTTCCTTTTGGTAATTACTTATTTGGGGTTTCTTTATAACAGAAAGAGCGGACCAGGAGCTGGAGTACAACATTATGGTGAGGATTAATGCTTATTGTCAACGGGAAGGGAGGGAAACTATGAGGAAAAAGCGCCAAGCCACGACGATTGTACAGTATAGCACGTACTCCCTGTTGTTGACAACGGGAGTGGCAGTGACGCTACGTGTCCTGTTGTTGCCAACGGGAGTGGTAGTGACGCTACGTGTCCTGTTGTTGACAACGGGAACGGTAGTGATGCTACGTGTCCTGCTGTTGCCAACGGGAACGGTAGTGATGCTAGGTGTCCTGTTGTTGACAACGGGAGTGGCAGTGATGCTACGTGTCCTGTTGTTGACAACGGGAATAGCAGTGATGCTACGTGTCTTGTTGTTGCCAACGGGAGTGGTAGTGACGCTACGTGTCCTGTTGTTGACAACGGGAACGGTAGTGATGCTACGTGTCCTGTTGTTGTCAACGGGAGCGGTAGTGACGCTACGTGTCCTGTTGTTGACAACGGGAGTGGTAGTGACGCTACGTGCCCTGTTGTTGACAACGGGAGTGGTAGTGATGCTACGTGTCCTGTTATTGCCAACGGGAGTGGTAGTGACGCTGCGTGTCCTGTTGTTGAACGGGAGTGATAGTGACGCTACGTGTCCTGTTGTTGACAACGGGAGTGGTAGTGACGCTACGTGTCCTGTTGTTGGCAACGGGATCGGTAGTGACGCTACGTGTCCTGTTGTTGCCAACGGGAGTGGCAGTGACGCTACGTGTCCTGTTGTTGACAACGGGAACAGTAGTGACGCTACGTGTCCTGTTGTTGCCAACGGGAGTGGCAGTGACGCTACGTGTTCTGTTGTTGACAACGGGAGTGTAGTGACGCTACGTGTCCTGTTGTTGACAACGGGAGTGATAGTGATGCTACATGTCCTGTTGTTGACAACGGAAGTGATAGTGACGCTGCGTGTCCTGTTGTTGACAACGGGAGCGGTAGTGACACTACGTGTCCTGTTAATAATAATAATAAATAAATATGTTTATTCAGGTAAGGTACATACATACAAGTGATGTTACATTAATGGATTGATATATAGATAGAGCTAGTACATACAATGCCTAAAGCCACTATTACGCAATGCGTTTCGGGCAAGAAAAACATTAATATCTAGAACTTAATACTAATTGAGCATAAAGAATAAAAAGTGTTGAGAACAAATACAAATAAAGATAAAAAAAAAGGGGGAACATGACTGAAAAAGCAGCACAAATACAATAGGTTGACAAACAGTGTTGATAAAAAAAAAAAAAAAAAAACAGACATGGGTTGACAATAGAGGAGTGAGGTAGGTTACAGGGAATTTATTAGGTAGTGTTTAGTTTTTATCTTAAACTGGTTGAGAGAGGTACAGTCTTTAACATGGTTGGGAAGGTCATTCCACATTCTGGGTCCCTTGATTTGTAGAGCATTTCTAGTTTGATTAAGTCGTACTCTAGGAATATCAAAACTGTATTTATTTCTGGTGTGGTGCTCATGGGTTCTGTTACAACCTTCAATGAAGCTTTTGATGTCAGGATTGGCATTACAGTTCAGCGTTTTATATATGTATAATACACAAGAGAGAATGTGCAGTGACTTAATATCTAACATATTCAGAGATTTGAGTAAGGGTACCGAGTGATGTCTGGGGCCACAGTTGGATATTGTCCTAATAGCAGCTTTGTGTTGGGTAATTAGAGGACGTAAATGATTTTGGGTAGTAGAACCCCAAGCACAAGTACCATAGTTGAGATATGGATAGATGAGGGAGTAATGGAGAGTAACCAGGGCAGGGCGGGGTACTGTTGTTTACAACGGAAGCGGAAGTGACGCTACGTGTCCTGTTGTGTACAGCAGGAGTGATAGTGACGCTGCGTGTCCTGTTGTTGACAATGGGAGTGGTAGTGATGCTACGTGCCCTGTTGTTGACAACGGGAGTGGTAGTGACGCTACGTGTCCTGCTGTTGACAACGGCAGCGTGAAGTGGCGGTACTTGTCCTGTTGTTGACAACGGTAGTGGAAGTGAGGGTACTTGTCCTGTTGACAACGGTAATGACGCTGTGTCCTGTTGTTGACAAAGGGAGTGGTAGTGATGCTACGTGTCCTGTTGTTGACAACGGGAGTGGTAGTGATGCTACGTGTCCTGTTGTTGACAACGGAAGTGGTAGTGACGCTGCGTGTCCTGTTGTTGACAACGGGAGTGGTAGTGAAGCTGCGTGTCCTGTTGTTGACAACGGGAGTGGTAGTGATGCTACGTGTCCTGTTGTTTACAACGGGAGTGGTAGTGATGCTACGTGTCCTGTTGTTGACAATGGAAGTGGTAGTGACGCAGCGTGTCCTGTTGTTGACAACGGGAGTGGTAGTGACGCTGCATGTCCTGTTGTTGACAACGGGATTGGTAGTGACGCTGTGTGTCCTCTTGTTGACAACGGGAGTGGTAGTGACAGATACTTCACAGATCTGTAAGTGATCGTATCACTGAAATTAATGCTTTAATTGGTATCAAGATGCTTAGGCTAACCCACCCTAACCCCTGCACTGAAGCCCTCCAAGCCTTCTTCCTTGAAGGTCAGTATTCCTCCAAATGGATTACCGGAACTGCCAATGTGCTCAGTATAATAATAATAATAATAATAATAATAATAATAATTATTATAATTTTTATTTAGGTAAGGTACATACATAAAGAGATTTTACAAAGTTTGTTGGCTTTATAGATAGAGCTAGTACATACAATGCCTAATATATTAATACTCAGGATATTAATTCATTAGCTAACCTCTTCCTCTCCAAAACTCTAAGCCTCTACAACCTTCATTGTCCTCTTCTTACCAAGCAAGTAACTGACAAAAGATGACAAAAGATTAAACTATCCATGGCTCACAAGTGGCATTTTCAACTCAATCAGCAAGAAACATGAATATGAAAAGAAACTTAGGATTGGCCTAGTTTCAAAGGAAATAGGTAAAAGATACTCATCAATGCTTACCAGTATCATAAGAAAGGCAAAACTTTCATATTATGTGAATAGATTCAATGAAACAAAAAGCAACATGAAAAGCACATGGAAAACCATCTCTAGTATCCTAGGAACTAAACAACACTCACATAACCAAATAAAGCACTATAATGATGGGTATACACCGTCAACTGATTTAGAAATGGCAAATGAATTTAATAGCTTCTTTTCATCGGTTGGTGCTAATCTTGCCAGTAA
>NC_091188.1:13434722-13442222 GCF_040958095.1 Procambarus clarkii
GAGACATCAAGGACTTACTCAAAGACATCAAAGTTGCACTCAAAGACATCCTTTGAGACATCAAAGACATCCTTTAAGACTTCAAGGGGAACTCTTCGAGATATCAAAAGACACTCTCAAACACTCAAAATTTACTTGCATCCTTAAAGTTATTCTCAGAGTCATCAAAAAGTTAATCTCAGTCATCAAAATGTTATTCTCTAAGTAACCTTTCGTTCATCAGAGAAACTTTCTAAGACATCTTCGTTCATTAAAGTTATTCTCGGAGCTATCAAAATTAATCTCTAAAACAACAAAAGTTAATCTCGGTCATCAAAGTGGATCTGCAAGATATCTTCGAGACATCAAAGTTACTCTTCATTACATCAAAGACTCATTCAAATACTACTCATGTTCTCAGAAGTCATTCTCAAAGTCATCACCGATTTTCTCAGAGTCACCAAAGTTATTCTCTGAGTTAACAAAATACTACTCATGTTCTCAAAAGACATTCTCAAAGTCATCAAAGTTACAATACAATACAACAATACAATTTTATTTAGGTAAGGTACATACATACAATAAATATTTACAAGGATTTTTTGACTTATAGGTATAGCTAGTACATACAATGCCTAAAGCCACTATTACGCAAAGCGTTTCGGGCATGACAAACTTAAATGACAAGCTTAATACTAATTGAGCATAATGAGTAGAATGAAAACAAGAAATGAAAACATAGATGAAAAAGCAGCACAAATACAATTATGTCGACAAACAGCGCTCTTTAAAGAAAAAAACAGACATTGGTTGACAATAGAAGGGTAAGGTAGGTTACAGGGAATTTATTAGGTATAGCTTCGCTTTTAACTTAAACTGGTTGAGAGAGGTACAGTCTTTAACATGGTTGGGAAGGTCATTCCACATTCTGGGCCCCTTGATTTGTAGAGCATTTCTAGTTTGATTAAGTCGTACTCTAGGAATATCAAAACTGTATTTATTTCTGGTGTGATGCTCATGGGTTCTGATACAACCTTCTATGAAGCTTTTGAGATCAGGATTGGCATTATAGTTTAGCGTTTTATATATGTATAATACACATGAGAGAATGTGCAGTGACTTAATGTCTAACATATTCAGAGATTTAAGTAAGGGTACCGAGTGATGTCTGGGGCCAGAATTGGATATTGTCCTAATAGCAGCTTTGTGTTGAGTAATTAGAGGACGTAAGTGATTTTGGGTAGTAGAGCCCCAAGCACAAATACCATAGTTGAGATATGGATAGATAAGGGAGTAATAGAGAGTCACCAGGGCAGGGCGTGGTACATAATATCTGATCTTAGAAAGAATGCCCACAGTTTTTGAAACTTTTTTTGATATGTTTAGAATGTGTCCCTGGAAATTAAGCTTGTGGTCAATGAGAATGCCAAGGAATTTGCCATCTAATTTGTTACAAATTTGGGTATTGTTTATTTTGAGATTTATTTGATTAGAGGATTTATTGCCAAACAGAATATAAAAGGTTTTGTCAATGTTAAGGGTGAGTTTGTTGGCAGTTAGCCACAGATGGACTTTATTTAGCTCAGTATTTACTGTGGCATTTAGAGCAAGGGGATCAGGACTGGAGTAAATGAAGGTTGTGTCGTCAGCAAATAGAATTGGTTTGAGGTGTTGGGAGGAATTTGGAAGGTCATTAATGTAGATGAGAAAGAGGAGAGGGCCAAGTATGCTGCCCTGGGGGACACCAATGTTGATGGGTAGGGTGGGAGAAATTGTATTATTCACAGAAACATATTGGAGCCTGTCAGTAAGGTAGGATTTGAGGTATTGTAGGGAGTGTCCTCTGACTCCATAATGATGTAATTTAAGAAGAAGGTTTTGGTGGTTGACAGTGTCAAAAGCTTTACGCGGGTCCACAAACAACCCAACAGAGAACTCATTTTTATCAAGAAAGAGCTAACAAAAGTTATTCTCGGAGTCACCTTCGTTCTTCAGAGAAGCTTTCCAAAACATCTTTGTTCATCAAAGTTATTCTCGGAGTCATCAAAGGTATTCTCTAACTCACTTTTGGTCATTAAAGTTAATTTCTATGTTATAAAAGTTTGTCTCAGAGACATCTAAAGTTAATCTTAGTGTTATCAAATGTAATCTCTAACTCACTTTTGTTCATCAAATTTGATCTCAGAGTTAACAAAGGTAATCTCTAACTCACTCTCGTTCATCAAAGTTGTTTCAAAGACATCAAAGTTAATCTCAGAGTTATCCAAAGATATTCTCATGTCCACAAAGTTATTCCAAGAGACGTCAAAGTTAATCTCAGACATCTTCGTTCATAAAAGTTATTCTCAGAGTCATCTAAAGTTATTCTCTAAGACATCAAAGTTATTCTAAGAGCTATCAAAAGTTATTCTCAGTCATGATATGTTATTCTCTAAGTAACCTTCCGTTCATCAAAGACATTCTCTAAGCTCTCAAAGTTATTCTCTAAGACAACAAAGTCATTCTCAGAGTCATCAAAGTTATTCTCAGACTCACCTTCGTTATTCAAAGAAGCCTTCTGAGACATCCTCGTTCAACAAAACTGTCCTCAGAGCAATCAAAAAGTTAAATACAGTCATCAAAGTTATTCTCTAAGTAACTTTTCGTTCATCAGAGAAGCTTTCTAAGACATCTTTGTTCATCAAAGTTGTTCTCTAAGACATCAATGTTGTTCTCTAAGACATCAATGTTGTTCTCTAAATCATAAAAGTTAATCTCTAAGACATCAATGTTGTTCTCTAAATCATAAAAGTTAATCTCTAAGGCACCTTCGTCTACTAGAGAAACTTTCCAATCCATCTTCGTTGATCAAAGTTATTCTCAGAATCATCAAAGAGATCTCTAATTCACCTTCGTTTACCAAAAAGTTGTTCTCTAAGACACATTCGTTCATCAAAGAAACTCTCCGTCCATCATGTTATTCTTCAAGACATCTTCAGTCATAAAATTTCTCTCCAAAATGTAACTAGTTCAGCTTTTCATACCAAACCTGCACTTCTGTTAAAATATATTTTCTTAGTCACTTTACCCTAAAACTGTTCTCAGAACTACACTGCCCAAATCCTACGTAACCTATCCTCTCCACCCAATGTTACTTAGTTAACGTAACGTTCCTAAACCTAACTTTACCTATCCTAACTTAACTTACCTTACCTTTACCTATCGTACCTAACTTAACCTGCATAACCTAACTTTACCTATCCTAACATGACTTACCTTACATTACCTATCTTACTTAACTTAACCTGCACAACCTAACTTACATAACTTATCTTACCTATCCTAACGTAACCTAACTTGCTTTACCTAACTTAATCTTACATTCCCAAACTGATGTATCCTAACTTATCTAGTCCAACCAGACATGATCTAACTTACACAATTATTCCTGCTGGTCTTTTGTGTTTCGTCAATCATTGTCTCATATTCATTTACTCATTTCAAGGGTTAATTTCTCAAATGGACATTTTTGCATTTCAAGTGTTATTTGTTTAAGATTGGGTGTTTAACCATTTCAAAGGATTTTTGTTATATATGGGAATTTACTCGTTTCAAGGGCAAATTTCTCAAATGGTCATTTTTGCAGATCAAGGGTTATTTGTTAAAGTTCATCAAGTTGCTCATAAGTTGTATTTATTATGTTTGTTATCATATGTTCTTATTCCCCAACCCTTTAACCTAACCTCTTGTAATCTTAGTGTATTTAGTAGGTTCTATCATATGTTCTTATTCCCCAACCCTTTAACCTAACCTTTCAGATGTAGTTTATTGTGTTTTTGATGTATTTGTTGAATATATTATCCTTTTCATAACCTTTCAGATGTAGTTTTGTTTCTCCTTTTTGTATATTTTTACCCAAACCCGCCATCCCACTTAACCTTCTTTCCTTCTTTTACTTTGTTTCTCCTACTCCTTCTAACCCTCCTTTTCTATCTCTCTCCCTTATTCTCTCTCTTCCTCCCCCTCTCTCTCACTCATTTGCTCAAATGCTCTCTTCTTTCTCAAATTCAAGTCTAGTGCCCCCATGCTCTTCCTCCCCCCTCTCTCTTACTCTTTTCTCCTCGTTTCATGCTCTCACTCACTTGCTCTCTTGTTTTTTCTCAATTTCAAGTCTTAGTAGATCTGATTCTTTTACTATTGTAATTTTTATTATTACTAAGATAAAGAATGAACTTATATGTGAAAACAAAGTAAAAGAAGGAAAGAAGGTTAAGTGGGATGGCGGGTTTGGGTAAAAATATACAAAAAGGAGAAACAAAACTACATCTGAAAGGTTATGAAAAGTATAATATATTCAACAAATACATCAAAAACACAATAAACTACATCTGAAAGGTTAGGTTAAAGGGTTGGGGAATAAGAACATATGATAGAACCTACTAAATACACTAAGATTACAAGAGGTTAGGTTAAAGGGTTGGGGAATAAGAACATATGATAACAAACATAATAAATACAACTTATGAGCAACTTGATGAACTTTAACAAATAACCCTTGATCTGCAAAAATGACCATTTGAGAAATTTGCCCTTGAAACGAGTAAATTCCCATATATAACAAAAATCCTTTGAAATGGTTAAACACCCAATCTTAAACAAATAACACTTGAAATGCAAAAATGTCCATTTGAGAAATTAACCCTTGAAATGAATAAATGAATATGAGACAATGATTGACGAAACACAAAAGACCAGCAGGAATAATTGTGTAAGTTAGATCATGTCTGGTTGGACTAGATAAGTTAGGATACATCAGTTTGGGAATGTAAGATTAAGTTAGGTAAAGCAAGTTAGGTTACGTTAGGATAGGTAAGATAAGTTATGTAAGTTAGGTTGTGCAGGTTAAGTTAAGTAAGATAGGTAATGTAAGGTAAGTCATGTTAGGATAGGTAAAGTTAGGTTATGCAGGTTAAGTTAGGTACGATAGGTAAAGGTAAGGTAAGTTAAGTTAGGATAGGTAAAGTTAGGTTTAGGAACGTTACGTTAACTAAGTAACATTGGGTGGAGAGGATAGGTTACGTAGGATTTGGGCAGTGTAGTTCTGAGAACAGTTTTAGGGTAAAGTGACTAAGAAAATATATTTTAACAGAAGTGCAGGTTTGGTATGAAAAGCTGAACTAGTTACATTTTGGAGAGAAATTTTATGACTGAAGATGTCTTGAAGAATAACATGATGGACGGAGAGTTTCTTTGATGAACGAATGTGTCTTAGAGAACAACTTTTTGGTGAACGAAGGTGAATTAGAGATCTCTTTGATGATTCTGAGAATAACTTTGATCAACGAAGATGGATTGGAAAGTTTCTCTAGTAGACGAAGGTGCCTTAGAGATTAACTTTTATGATTTAGAGAACATCATTGATGTCTTAGAGAACAACATTGATGTCTTAGAGAACAACTTTGATGAACAAAGATGTCTTAGAAAGCTTCTCTGATGAACGAAAAGTTACTTAGAGAATAACTTTGATGACTGTATTTAACTTTTTGATGGCTCTGAGGACAGTTTTGTTGAACGAGGATGTCTCAGAAGGCTTCTTTGAATAACGAAGGTGAGTCTGAGAATAACTTTGATGACTCTGAGAATGACTTTGTTGTCTTAGAGAATAACTTTGAGCTTAGAGAATGTCTTTGATGAACAGAAGGTTACTTAGAGAATAACATATCATGACTGAGAATAACTTTTGATAGCTCTTAGAATAACTTTGATGTCTTAGAGAATAACTTTAGATGACTCTGAGAATAACTTTTATGAACGAAGATGTCTGAGATTAACTTTGACGTCTCTTGGAAAAACTTTGCGGACATGAGAATATCTTTGGATAACTCTGAGATTAACTTTGATGTCTTTGAAACAACTTTGATGAACGAGAGTGAGTTAGAGATTACCTTTGTTAACTCTGAGATCAACTTTGATGAACAAAAGTGAGTTAGAGATTACATTTGATAACACTAAGATTAACTTTAGATGTCTCTGAGACAAACTTTTATAACATAGAAATTAACTTTAATGACCAAAAGTGAGTTAGAGAATACCTTTGATGACTCCGAGCAAAGATGAACAAATCAAACACTTTGATGAACAAAGATGTTTTGGAAAGTTTCTCTGAAGAACGAAGGTGACTCCGAGAATAACTTTTGTTAGCTCTTTGAATAACTTTGATGACTTTGAGAATGTCTTTTGAGAACATGAGTAGTATTTTGTTAACTCAGAGAATAACTTTGGTGACTGAGAAAATCGGTGATGACTTTGAGAATGACTTCTGAGAACATGAGTAGTATTTGAATGAGTCTTTGATGTAATGAAGAGTAACTTTGATGTCTCGAAGATATCTTGCAGATCCACTTTGATGACCGAGATTAACTTTTGTTGTTTTAGAGATTAATTTTGATAGCTCCGAGAATAACTTTAATGAACGAAGATGTCTTAGAAAGTTTCTCTGATGAACGAAAGGTTACTTAGAGAATAACATTTTGATGACTGAGATTAACTTTTTGATGACTCTGAGAATAACTTTAAGGATGCGAGTAAATTTTGAGTGTTTGAGAGTGTCTTTTGATATCTCGAAGAGTTCCCCTTGAAGTCTTAAAGGATGTCTTTGATGTCTCAAAGGATGTCTTTGAGTGCAACTTTGATGTCTTTGAGTAAATCCTTGATGTCTCGAAGAGTGTCTTTGACTATATTTCTTACTTAACGACATATAATTTTAGTTAGGAACAATGATGAATATGACTATTTTAGTAAAGTGAAAGGCTACTTTAGTTAAGAACAGTGTTGGAAAGAGGCTACACATGACTATTTCAGATGAGAGAAGTGATATTTCAGTTAAGAAATGACAGGGAAACATGATGAAGTAACTATTTTTTATTTGACTGATGAATACTTGTAGTTAAGGAAAAAGACAAAACATGACGAGGGAGACTATTTTGTGCTCCCCAAAGTATAATGTCAGTTAAGAACAGCGATGAAAGATATCTTTGGTTATTTTTTCTTACTTGACAAAACATAATTTTAGTTAGGAACAATGATGGTGAATATGACTTTTTCTGTTGATTGATGGATAATTTTAGTTATGAAATGACAATGAAACATGAAGAACACGGTTATTTTTCTGATGACTAGGGAATAAGTTTAGTTATGAACAGCGATGGAAAGATTCCTTTGACTATTTTTTGGTTGATTGGATAATAAGTTTAGTTGAGAAATGAGGAAAGTGACTATGTTTTAGTTGATTGGCGAAAGAATTTTAGTTAAGAAGTTACAAGAAAGGTTTGCCTTTGTAAATTTGGAACTGAATAAAGTGTAGATTTGTTTAAGAACGGGTTGGTAGAACTATTAAGTTGACGACGACGAGAATTACTTTGACATAGTTTTGTAAATAAAACTTGGTGACTAAAATTGTTGAGGGGACTGTATTGCAGTATAATATTATTTGACAAAGAACTAGTTAGTGAATGGAAGAAACAAATTGGTTTAAAGAAACAA
>NC_091188.1:14144722-14232859 GCF_040958095.1 Procambarus clarkii
GGTGCAATTTAGGAATTTATCAAATTTTGGTACATGCATAGGCTGCACTGAGCCTACAATTGTGACACAAATGCTGCATTAAATGCCCGAGCCACAAATCACTAAAAAATTATTGACCCGGCTAGGATTCGAACCCATGCCTCCTAAGATCACCCCTGCCCCCTTGTCCCAAGCAAGCATGGTATTGCAACCATCTCACCAATGATCATCTATAAGGATTGGTTTATGCAGCACCAGAATTTGATTAAAAACTACCTAAATTGCACCATAAGTGCCGTCGGGGGTTCGTTAGTCATGAAGCTTATTGACTAATTGGAACTTGAAGCTTCCCGTCAGCAATTGCTTTTTTTTATTATACTTATTCTTTCAAGATGTGTCTTACTGAACCTATCTGGTAAAGTATTAAATATATTTACACGTAGACAATAAATTAATGAGTTTTCTAAGATGACTTGGTGGAGTCCAGGCCTAATTTACCTGTAAGGAAAGAAAGAGCTTAACAGAGAAGTGCAACAACATACCTGTACAGACATTCATGCCATTTCCACCCACATACATTTCTCAACACCCATATTTTATTTTATTTTTCACATACACATTACTGCCTTGTTTTAACTTAGCAACCCATATTCTTAACCCATTATTCTTTGTCTTATTGACTTCAGATGTGCTTGAGCAGATCCACTGTAAGTAATAATAGTTTTTCTCATCATGGTCGTAATTGTTCATCTTTTGATATGAAGCCATATTTATTAAACTCAGTTTCTTAATTTGTACACATGGTCTATAAGGTCAAATGCAAATGAGAATAGAAGTAGATTGCAAAATTTAATACAATGTTTTTTAATATGGTCTTTCACATTTATGTATTTTACTACACACATGCTATAATTAAAATAAGCAGAACAAATACTGTATTGTGAAGGAAGATGTTACAGGGCTTGGACACTGAACACCTAAAAATATAGTTCCTACCTGTAACAGGTGACAAAATGTGCATAAGCAACCAAAATCCAATTGTGATGAGCCTTGACCATCCGAACCCGTAAGGGATCTACCCAGCTTGACCCTAGATAAAATAAATAAAACCTGTTAGAACATTTGTGGGAATATATAATTATTGAAAAAGGAAAATGTGTAAATAATGCAGACAATGAGTCACAATAACATGGTTAAAGATATGAAGACTAAACCACACACCAGAAGATGAGGAAATGACGACGTTTCGGTCCGTCCAATATGGTCGGATGGACTAACATGCGCTATAAGGCAGCACATATTAGTGCGCTATATTAGTCTGGGGCTTCAGTCAATGGAGTTCTGCCTACCGGGAACCAGAGTCAGAACATGGCCCAATCAGAGAGGCACAGGGAGCAATGACCTAATGAGACCCTCCACCCCCTTGTATTTGGGGGTATTCCTTGTCTGCCATCAACTAGGGTTAGGCACCCAGAAAGGTAGGCATCTCAAAACAAACCCCACATGGTAGAAAATGCAAAAACCCAAGACTGAACAGAGAAATAGAACTCCCCCAAAAGAAAAGCAAAAGAAAAAGGAAAAAGGCAATCATCATTCACCGCCACTGCGCCACTTGTCCCCGCAGCCCTCCGCTTCCCTGGGAGAGGGAGGGGGGAAGCCCCGGACCCAAGCGCTGGCTCCACACACCTCAGTTTGGAGGCTGAGCATCAAAAACAAAACCGCTGACTGGTTTGTCAGGCAGCCTCCAGGCTCACTCAGAAAATGGCGTTTCATAACATTCAATGTCGGTTTTCTGTGGGGAGCCCCTTCGGCTCCCTAGAGCTACATAACCAAAGATAAGTAAGAAACCAGTGTTGAATGTAATGAAACTCCATTTTCTGGGTGAGCCCTGGAGGCTCCCTGGAGCTATCGGGCTAATGTGTTATATATTAGACCGGAACATTAGTCTATGGAGTTTGACCTACCGGGGACCATGAGCCAGAACCTGGTCCCCCTCAGAGAGGTTGCAGGGAGTAATGGCCCTGGAAAACCCCCGTGGTTGGGGGGTTTTCCTTATCTGCCATCGACTGGGGATAGACACCCAGGAAGGTAGGCATAACAAAAACCCCACATGGTAAGAAAAGTACAAAGAAAAACTGAACAGAGAGGTAGAACTCCCTCCAATCACAAGGAAACAAGCAAACGTCAGACTCCACTACCACGCCACTCGTCTGCACAGCCCTCCCCTCCCCTCCCTGCGCCAGATACCCAGCACTCCAGTTCGTAAGCTAAGCATCAAACATCGCAAAAATCGCCGACCGGAGGGAGGGAGGGAGGGAGGGTTGCCAGGGAGCCTCCGGGTCTCATGCAGAAAATGGCTTTTCATTACATTCAATGGTGGTTTTCTGGAGCTACATAACCAAAGATTAGGGAAAGAGGGACATAACTGGGAGGCAGCCGTCACAAACTTCTCGTCCCAAAGTTGAGACAACTGGGTGCAACCTGCAACCCAAAGCAACACAGGAACGCCCAGGAGCAGGAATATTAACCAAATAACGGGCGGCCAGGACCCTGTTCGACCTTTAAAATCCCCGTGCCTGAATATCAGCCCAAGACCTGTTGCCAAACATGGCAGCCAATGCAGCAACTTCCTAATGTCATGGGCACGAGGATAGACTTCAGGCTGGCTAGACTGAATAACCTTGCAGACGACCTGGGAGACCCGAATCCAGGAACAGGGAAGGAGGGAAACTGCTGAACCGCTCAGATAACGATGGAAAGTCGCAACCAGAAACAACACATGATGCACCCCTAGCCAGACCAACCAAGCATCAATGACCCAAGGACCCCTCTTGAAAGCAGCCGTCTAATTCTTTGCTAGAAAAGAAGAAGGCTGCAACTGAACAAACCTACCACCAGGATCAAAAGAGCAGAAACCCCTTGCACCAGAGGAGAACATGCAGCTCCCCGACTCGACCCCCAGAGGCCAATGCCAACAGAAATAGAGCCTCGGAAAAACAATCTTGAACTGAAGAGGACCACCACAAACCGAGGAGAGAAAAGATAGGAGAGCACCCCTGTCCAAGGACCAGGACGACTCAGGCGGTGCATGAACAGGCTGAAGGTGAAACAAAGTATAAGAAAGCTTACGAAACGGGGCAGAAATGACATCCACCCTGAACTTAAGCTGGAGCAGCGACACCAGTGCCGAACAATACGAGGCGACAGTATTCAGCATAAGATATCAGTCCTGAAAGAGCCAAGAAAGAAAGGACAAGGCAACCCAAACAGAAATAGAAGTCAGCCAACGAAGAGAGAGGAAATGGTGAAAAGACCGTCAAGACACTTCATGAGTAGTTCTCACAGGGCACTTAGGGAAGGTAGCCCCATGCACATGCAGCCCTTAGTACACTATAATACTCCTGGCCACTGTGACACAAACAGCAGGAAACACCACAAGTGCACAAAATCCAACAAGAATCGACAACAATCCCAGAGCACTTTTAGACACGAACTGAGATGTGAAGATGGCGCATGGGTCCAGGGCTCCCCTCCTCCTCCCAAGAAGGAGAGGGCTGCGCAGACAAGCGGTGAGGCGGTGGTGAATGACGATTGCTTGTTTGCCTGTTTTCTTTTGTTTTTCTTTTGTGGAGTTCTATTTCTCTGTTTGGTCTGGGTTTTTTGCATTTTCTACCATGTGGGGTCTGTTTTGAGATGCCTACCTTTCTGGGTGCCAAACCCCGGTTGATGGCAGATAAGGAATACCCCCAAATACAAGGGGGGTCTCCTTAGGCTATTGCTCCCTGTGCCTCTCTAAGGGGGGCCAGGTTCTGGCCCTGGTCCCCGGTAGGCAGAACTCCATTGACTGGAGCCCCAGAGTAATATAGCGCATATCAGTCCTATAGCTCCAGGGGAGCCAAAGGGGCTCGCCACAGAAAACCAGTGTTGAGTGTAATGAAATGCCAACTTTTGGGTAAGCTCTGATGGCTCCCTGTAGCTACTATATGCTGAGAGGGTACCATCTGCTAGGTTGCAACAGCCATGGAGCTCAATAAGCTTACCAGAGACCAGTGTCAAAATCTGGCTCACTAAGAGGTACAGGGAGTAATGACATCTATTTTAGCCACTTCTCCAGGAATTAAATCAGAAAGTCAGTGAATCAAAACAAACCACTGCTGGCTTCCAGAGAGACCGATGCCTCAAAACCCACCTAAAGAACTCCCCCAACTATGTAAACGAACGACTGAATGCTCTTGGAACTAGCAAAAGCTCATTCACCCCACTTTCTCCACTTGTTTGGGGAAAGGGGGGGCAGTAGCTCACTGCCAGTCAGCACCTAAGCCCCAGTTCTACAACAGATGTAGGCATCCACCTAACAACCTGGGAGGGAGGGGGATCAAAGAGCCACAGGGAACCACCCAGAAATTGGTCTTTCATTACATACAATGCTGGGTTTCTAGGGAAGGCCCCTTATAGCTCCCTGAAGTAAATTACAGACTGAGGAGAAAAATAATTTGGAACTCAAGTTTTTCCTCCAAGTTCTTCCTCCTACTGTACATCTTCCAGATATTCCTTTATCCTCCTGTAATCCACTTTCCTATAGTCAACTCTCCTTTCTCAATCCTTTTAGGCCATAGTCACAATTTTAAGTTCGATCATGTAGTCAAAGACCAGAACACAATGATCACTGGCTCCTTGCCATGTTCCAAATTCTCGATGTCTTCCTCATTCTGGGTTAAAATCAGGTCTAATAGGCATGGTATATCCCCTTCTCTTTACCTTGTATCTTCCTTCATATGTTGGGTTAGGAAATTCCTGTATACTATCACTAATTTTGCTCACAACATTCCTTTCCCACCATGGGGAGTCCTTGATTCCCAATCGATCTCTCCATGATTTAGGTCCCCCATGACCAGCCGTTTCACTCTCATTCTTTAAGCTGCTGTTGCTGTCCTCTGCAGTTCATTTATATATACAGTACCTTGTTTTCATCATATTCCTGTCTGGGCCTTCTACTATTTGGTTGGGAATCGTAGATTATCATGATCACAATCCCCCTTCCCATCTGCTGTCAGTCCTAAGTAAGGAGCTTGTGTTTCCATTAGTGTCCTGATTTCCTAGTTCCTTAACCACTGCACTGCGCAAAGCACCTTTAGGCGCTCAGAGTTGTGCTTTTTGTTTTTTAATTTGACTATATTTTAATGTTTTTTAATGTTTTCATTACTATTTGTGTTTTGAAATGGAAATAGTTGACTTTGCAAACATTTTGACATTAAATTTACCTGAGCATTTGTAAAAATAACAAAAATATGTCCTTGACAATTGCACCAAGACGTTTTTACCGAAAATAGGTGAGCAGTGCAAGGGTTAAACTTCCATATCCGCTTTATTAGGAGTTGGACTAGACAACGTCTAGTCCAACTCTCCCCTCCTTGTCTCTGTGTCCTTTCTTTCCTCATCAACTGATAGTCCCCTGGAATAATTGTATGAGAGGTCACATCATTTTAGTTTCCACTATTGAAATTATGTCAGTATCTGTTTCATTAACCCTTTCTTTTATTTTCTCTCCTTTACTGGATACCACATTAGCATTGGTGTACAATACCTTTAGACTTTTTTGGAAACTCTTTTTACCAGAGTTCATAAATCTCTGTTCATTTACTTTCCTTAGTGTGTGCTGCAAGTGAAAGATGTATGCAGTCCTATCTCCAATAAGTGGTTGAGGCAGGAAATGCCTTGTAATAAGGATTAGAGGCTGAGGGGCTCTGAGACACAGGGGTCTTGGCAACCAGGATGGGTCTATGTCAAAAGGGCATAGTGGGTCTGAGAGGCACAAGGGGGCTGAGAGATAGATAGAGGCTGAGAGGAAGAGGGATGTGAGGGACAGAGAGGAGTATGGAGCATGGGGTGTGAGAGGCAGAGAGGAGTTTGGAGCATGGGGTGTGAGGGGCAGAGAGGCGTATGGAGCATGGGGTGTGAGGGGCAGAGAGGAGTATGGAGCATGGGGTGTGAAGGGCATAGGGAAGTATGGAGCATCTGGGTATGAGGGAAAAAGAGGTTTCAAGAATCAGGGATGTGCGTTGGGCAGGGTTGGGTTTGAGGGTAGAAGGAAGGATGGGAGTGGGACAACAGGAAGGATTTTAACCACTGTGATGCACTGAGTTTATTGTGAAATTTTCCCTGTGCGCATGAAATCAAGTGTTCCCCCAAATTATTTTTCATTTGTAAAATGATAAATTCCCTTCCCTGAACATGTCTATGTAAAAATAAATACCAAATTCCACTTACTTTGGCTGTGGGGATGTGGACAAGGTGCGCTGTGACGTCATCAGGGCCTGGTCACCCGTGTGTGAAGCTCCCAGACACGGTCTTGCTGGCCATTTAGGCACCGGGAGTTGCCACAAACATATTTTCAATTATTTGTTCTATGTATTTCCAATGTGGTTTTATTTGTTTTTTTATCGTATATGATGCATATTTGTGTCCTTTACAATATGTATACAGTAGAATGTTTATAATGTTCCATGGAACTGTGATACATATGTCAGTAATGTGTCCACAATAAATGTTTATTGTTGCAATATTACTTGTTAAAAATTCACTAAAATTACAATATGTACAGTTTCATACACTATTTACACAGTAACACACTGTATTACACACTCAGTACTTCGAAAGTGAGTAATAATCAATGAAGTAGTCCATGGAACACAGCGCGACTTCACTCTCGTTGCACCAGGAACAGATAAATTTTCGCTTCCTGTTTCTTCGTTCTCTGTGCTTACAAATAACGCACTCATGTACACCCTTTGCTTTAGTACTTGTAGGTGGTATGTAGCCAAGCTTGTAAAGCATAAGGTAGTATTGAAAAGATTATAGGAAAAGATGAATTTGTAAGGTAGTCTTGAAAAGATCGCTTTGTAAGGTCCCACACAGGAAGAGATTCAGTGACCCTCAAAGAGTGTTAGTCAGTCTGAAAGAGATTCAGCTATTGTTGAAAATATCTATGGAAAACACCATCATGGAAGCCGCTAACACTGTTCACCTATGCTACTTGTATCAGATGCATCATCACTGAACGCAGAAAACGATTCATCTATGTATCATGTATATAAATTGGAGATGGCATAGGTGGGTAAAAGTGGTGCTCAGAGCTACAACTGGATACACTCGCTGTATCGTCCTCATAGGTGCTGCATCACTTGCATCTGACCTTTGTGTTAGGTCCATATTGCACCTAGCTTCACAAATATCATGACCCTTTTATTCTTCAAACAATAAGGTTTGAATTTCACCGACAGAGCGCGACCTTTTAACAACGCGTCGGATAGGTGTTTGGGAGCCAGAGGTGCATGCGCCACCCATGGGTGCTCACTTGGTATTAATTCAGCTAGTAGCCCTAGGGCATTCTGGGAATTTTTTCCAAGATGGCTGCCCCTCACTGGAAGTCCTAAGAGTCCATTTCGTACACAACCAACCGCGAACACATTTTGAATGGGTATGAAAAAATCAAAGAGAGTTTTCTCGGTTGGTGCAGTTTCCCACTGACCGAGTTTTCTCCGTTGGCGCAGTCCAGTAGTTATGGGCAGTGAAGAGGTAAAGGGAGGAGAGAGGCTGGTGGGGGGTCACACGGTGGCATAGTCATACGGGAGCCAAGGTGCAGAGGGGAAGGGGTGCAAGGAGTTTGTGGGTGGAAGGGAGGATAGGGGCAGTGAAGGGTGAGGTCATGGGGAGATGAAGTATTATGGGGTCATAGGGACAGGAGAGGAAAGGGACTAAAAGATGAGAGGTGATAGAGTGCAGAAGGGGTAAAGGAGTTGTTGGGGTTAGAAGGGAGATGGAGGGATGGGAGGGCTGATTTAGGGAGTATGGGGGTTGGGAAAAGAAGTGCTGGGACAAGGATGGGTCAGATCATGGAGGCATCTGTTGCCACATGCAGGTCTCTTTGCCCTCAGCTCTTGTTGCTCCTCCTTGGTCATGTATTTGTCAATAAACACATTGTAATAACCTTCACTGCCCTTTAGTAAATGTTTGTGCTTCAATATGTAGTCCACTGCCTCCTCATTGGAGAATTGCACTAGACCAGGACTATTTCTGGCCCCATTATAAGCCCCAATTTGGTGGTTTAGCTCAATCTCGTTTCCTGCCATCTCGGCATCACTATTTCCTAATCACTCGCCTATTTCAAACTTTTCAATATGTATTCTTTCCTGCTTTAATGTTGCATTTGCTTCAAGTAATCCATGGATTATATTTGACAGCCTCCTCTGCAACACTTAAATGCTGGTTCTTACCTCTCAATGTTGCAGTCCTTACTGAGTATGTATCCTTTCCTTGACTGTCATTTCTAGTAATATTGCCTACATTGCCCCATAATAGAGCAATTTTCTGAAGTTGCTCTTCCAATTTCTGTATTCTATCCTTGTTGTCTCCTACACATTTGCTGGCTGTCTCTTCCCCACTTGTTAATCCATTTCCCACTAATCCGATCTCCCCATCTATGTTATATTTCTTATGCCTTCCTCATTCTGTCTTGTCAAGTCTTGTACATGTGTCTTCCCACTATTTCCTTGTCTTCCTGATTTCTTCCTTAATGTAGTCCTTGAGCACCTGTCTTTCCTTCTCCATCTCAACCCATATTTGTTGAGATAAATGATCATTCTGAAGCTCTTTAATAATTAAGCAGACAAACTCCATCAAGGTAAGCTGAAATTTTGTCACTAAATTCTTTCAATAGTGTTAGTATAGAACTGAATTTGTATGTGAAAATCCTCTAACCATGTATCGTGTATGAGGAAATACAAATTATGATGGTGGTGGTGGTACAACTAATTGTAAATACAGTACTGTATGTACATTTTTGGACACTTGCAGTAAGAATTTCTACTTATCCAGATGTCTTGCTTATATGGCAAGAGCTTCTTCCCATAGAGGCTGGGTAAGAGAGAGTACTGTAGTCAGTACTACAAGTTTCATGCTAATTTTAAATATTTCTCTTGTTCCTTGTAAATCGTCCGCTGAGTTGTTTGATATTTTGAGGATTTGGTCTTTGTTAACCTGCCAATTGTAGGTAAGGTTTCTGGATGCTTTCCCAGTGGGGGTGGTGAAATGTCATTTACTCTCTGCACCTCTTTTTGAGGGGACCAGGTTTTGGCTCTAGCTAACAGTAGGACAAACAAATCTTCCGTGTCTGATGTGACCCATTTGAAAAACGTGCATTTAGCAAGATAGCTCTTCTTATACTATACTACTCACTTATTTATCCCTATCTAACATATGGTATCTGTGCACAGGAATCAACGACTGCAAACTACCTCAAGTCTACCGTCACAAAGCAAAAATCTATCAGATCTATAACAAACTCTGCCTTCAGACAACACACAGCCACTCTGTTTAAATCCCTAACATGCTAAACATACACACACTCTCTTGTGCTACTTACACTAACAAAACTTCATTCCTAGATCCTAATCCCAATTTAAAACTCTTCCTTGGTAGAGGTAATGGAACTCATGAGCATCACACCAGAAATAAATATCTTTTTTATATTCCTAGATCCAACGTAAACCTGTGTAAACACGCCATGCAAATAAAAGCATCCATTCTATGGAACCCAATCCCTGATGAATAAAAAAATTATCCAACCTATGTCTTATTAACCACCGTGCTGCACCGAGTTTATTGTGAAATTCCCCCGGTGCGCATGAAATAAAGTGTTCCCCAAAAATTCTTTTTTCTTCATAAAATGATAAATTCCCTTCCCTGAACATGTCTATGTAAAAATAAATACCAAATTCCACTTACTTTGGCTGTGGGGATGTGGATAAGGTGCGCTGTGACGTCATCAGGGCCTGGTCACCCGTGCATGACTCGCCCAAACATGGTCGCGCGGGCCATTCAAGCACCGGGTGTTGCCACAAATATATTTTCAATTATTTGTTTTATGTATTTCCAATGCAGTTTTATTTGTTTTTTTTATCGTATATGATGCATATTTGTGGCCTTTACAATATGTATACAGTAGAACGTTCATAATGTTCCTTGGAACTGTGATACATGTGTCAGTAATGTGTCCACAATAAATGTTTATTGTCGCAATATTACCTGTTAAAAATTTACTAAAATTACAATATGTACAGTTTCACACACTATTTACACAGTAACACACTGTATTACATACTCAGTACTTCGGAAGTGAGTAATAATCAACGAAGTAGTCCATGGAACACAGCGCGACTTCGCTCTCAGTGCACCAGGTACAGATAAATTTTTGCTTCCTGTTTCTTCATTCTGTGTGTTTGCAAATAACACACTCACGTACACCCTTGGCTTTAGTACTTGTAGGTTATATGTAGCCAAGCTTGTAAAGCATAAGGTAGTGTTGAAAAGATTATAGGTAAAGATCAATTTGTATGGTAGTCTTGAAAAGATCGCTTTGTATGGTCCCACACAGGAAGAGATTCAGCTAGCCTCAAAGAGTGTTCATCAGTCAGGAAGAGATTCAGGTATTCTTGAAAATATCTATGGAAAACACTAACATGGAAGCCGCTAACACTGTTCATCTATGCTACTTGTATCAGATGCATCATCTATGTATCATCTAAATAAATTGGAGATAGCATAGGATTGCAAGGGTGACGCTCAGAGCTACAACTGGATACGCTCGCTGTATCGTCCTCATAGGTGCTGTATCACTTGCATCCGACCTTTGTGTTAGGTCCTTATTGCGCCTAGCTTCACCAATATTATGACCCTTATGTTCTTCATACAATAAGGTTTGAATTTCACCGACAGAGCGTTATCTTTCAACACCGCTTCGGACAGGTGTTTGGGAGCCAGGCGCGCTTGCGCCACCCATGGTTGCTCATTCAGTACTAACCCAGCCAGCAGCCCTAGGGCATTCTGGGATTTTTTTCCAAGATGGCTGCCTCTCACTGGAGGTCCTAAGAGTCCATTTCGTACACAACCAACCTCTAACACATTTAGAATTGGTACCGAAAAATAAAAAAGTTTTCTCGGTTGGCGCAGTTTCCCGCCGACCGAGAATACTCGATTGACGCAGTTAAGTGGTTAAACAACAGAACCAAAAAGTACTTAATTTCATCCTCATAACTTCCCACCTTGGGCTACTAACTCACATTGTATCCTGCGCTTCACACTCACCCAATTTAGTACTTAAGATAAAAAATTTCATCAGTATAATCTATTGTATCAATTTATAAAAATTCTGTTACAATGTACCTATTATTACATTTATTGTTAGCTTAAGGTCTTGCTCAAAATGCTATGCAAGAATGTAACAATCATCAATGTACTGTATGTACAGTAGTTGACCAGACCACACACTAGAAGTTGAAGGGACAACGACGTTTCGGTCCGTCCTGAACCATTCTCAAGTCGATTGAGAACTGGTCAACATACTTCAGCCACGTTATTGTGACTCATCGCCTGTGTATGTACAGTACTCTCATAACCCAATGTACTTTCTTTAAGTACGTAGGTAAGTAGGTAAGTAAATAGGTAAGCAAGTAGGTAAGGAAGAAGGTAGGTAAGCAAGCAAGCAATTAAGTAAGTAAATAAGAACAGTAAATATGTAAGTAGGTAAATAGATATATAAATACTGTAAATAAATAAAAAAATAAAAAAATATATAAACCTGTTTTCTTACATAAAATGCTGAGCTTTTTTTTATAGATACAACATATCAAACAGATCTAGAAATAACAATTCCTTGAAATTTTTATACCAAAAATGAAGGTATAAATTATGAATGTTTGACGAGTTACCTGGAGGTCCGGCATTATTCAAAACATTTATTTCATTCTTGAAGAATTTATTGAGATCAGCAGAAGAATTCCGCGAATGCCTGAGATCCATGGAGGGCGTTCTGGAGTGTGATCTGGCTGCATGGCTGCGAAGATCACTTGAGCTACGGGACATGTGGCCAGGATACACACCATTATGAAGACCTGGAGACAGATGTGACATGTTAGTTAATTAATTTTGTATGCGAGATACTAAATGGCATAGGGATATGATGCCTCCCACCACCACCAGTATGTGGTGCAATCAGACCTTCCAGGAGAGACTGGGCTGGGGACCAATCTTTTCATAGTCTTACCCTTAAAAGGTCAAATGGGCCTCTGATGTGAGGCTAACACATGAAAGCAAAGGAAAGCTTCAATGGCTGTGTGGAAGATTATAGGAACAAATGCAGGATATGTTGAATGAGGCAAAAGATTTTAATGAAAGAAAGTGTGGTGTGCTTGGTTGTGTGAGAAAAACTGAAGGGAAGTGAGAATGAAGAAGGAAATGGAATAAATATTGTATAACTAGAGTGACCAAAAATAAGAAGTGTTAATGAAAAGTGATATGGGACAATTGAATGGCTTTGTGTCTTGTAGTTCAAAATGTTTGTGTGAGAGATTAAGATTTAACCCTTAAACAGCATAACTGGTAAATGCTGACATCCCCATGGTGCACAAGAAAAAATTCATCTTTGAATGTAATGAAACGTTAATTTCTGGGCGAGACCTGGAGGCTCCCTGGAGCTATCCAGGCTGATATTAATGTATTAGACCCTGGCGTCAGTCAAAGCGAATAGAGTTCTTAGGCCTACAGGGAACCACGAGCAAGAACCTGGTCCCCCTCAAGACACACAAGGAGCAATGTCCTATGTCTGTCATCGACTGGGTCAGGCACCCAGAAAGGTGGGCACCCCAAAACAACCCCTATCTGGATAAAAAATTACTACTGAAAGCTGAACTGTTGGACAGAACTCCCCAAACAAAAAATGAGCTAACGAGCATGATGTCACAACTGTCACCAAACTCCTATCTACACAGCTCCCGCCACTCCCTGGGAGGGAGAAGGTGGTGCACCAGATCCCCGTGCTGGCTATCCACACCTACAGTTCTGCCGACCGGAGGGAGGGTTGCTGGGGAGCCGCCGGGTCTCACCCAGAAATGGGTGTTTCATTACATTCAACGCTGGTTTTCTGGGGGAAGTCCCTTCAACTCCCCGGAGCTATTTAACCAAAGATAAAACAAGAGGGACTTACCCGGGAGGTGGTCACCACTCGCTCCTCAACTCGAGGTTGAGACAACTGGCTGCAACCGTCGGCCCAATGTGACACATGCCCGACTAGGGCCTGGAACAATGACTAGGTAGCGAGCGGCCAAGACCCTATTTGACCTCAAAGACATGTTACCAAAGAGGGCAGCCAATGCAGCACACTTATGAACGTCATGGGCACGAGGACAGACCGCAGGCTGACTGGACCGAATAATCCTGCGAGATGACCTGGGAGACCCAAACCCTGGAACAGGGAAGAAGGGAAACTGGGTCAACCCAAAGTGCGTCCCTGGCCATTGAGGCAGTGGCGCGCAGGTAACGACGAAGAGCCGCAACCGGACAAACACATTATACACCCCCGGCAGAATCAAGCATCAACGACCGAAGGACCCCTCCGGAAAGCAGCAATCTCATTCTTCGCCAGAAAAGAGGGAAACAGCTGCAAATGAACAATCCTACCACTAGGACCAAAAGAGCAGAAACCTCTGTGCCAGAGAAGAGCATGAAGCTCCCCAACCTAACGCCCAAAGGCCAATGCCAACAAACCAAGGAGAGACAAAAAGAGTGTACCCGGTCCAACAACCATGATGGCTCGGGCAGTGCATGAGCAGGCCAGAGGTGAAATAATGCACGAGCATTATAATGAACAGAGCAGAAGTAACATCCACCCCGAACGCAAGATGACGCGGCTGCGCCAGTGCCAGCACGATACGAGGCGACAGTATTCAGCATAAGATGATGGTTCTGAAACAACCACGAAAGGAAGGACAAGACAACCCGATCCAAAACAAAAGAAAACCTATGGAGGGTCAAGAAATAATGGAAGGACCACCAGGAAACTTCATACTGTCGCCGAGATGAAGCATGCAGGTGGGACACTGTCAATGATGCCACCTGCTCACCATACAAGTGGTGATAGACCCGCATCAGAAAGACCCGACATGAAGACATGAGATGATCGAACCAACTACGTAACGGGACTGGCCCGATCTTCTGAAAGAGGCGGAGCTGTGGGAAGACCCTCGGGTTCGGACACCGAGCAAGCAGCGCCTGAAACCAGGGCTAGGCCAGCCAACAAGGAGCCAAAAGGACTACCCTCCCCTGGTAAGTCTCCAAGCAAGCCAGGACTTGCAAGGTACTGCTATCTGGGTTATCCCAAAGCTACCAGGCAAACAAACTAAAAGCTGAACCTGTGATGTGTGCAAGCAAGGGGACCTAGCATAGGGTCAACCACACACACAAAAGCACAACGTTTCTAGGGGAACAGAACTGGTTACTTTGCATATATCAGACAGCTGCACAGTACCTTGCTCCCCAGCCAGGAAAATTTTCTTATGGGAAAATTCAATTGGTTGGCGCATTCAATTGGTTGGCGGTTGAAACTGCGGTTGGCGCAGTTTCTCACCAACCGAGTTTTCTCAGTTGGCGCAGTCCAGTGGTTAATCATAGGAAGTACATAGATATACAGTATATAACACAGGGTAGCAAACTCTCTTACTATTATAAACACACGAAAAACCCAGAGTTGAATGTAATTAAATGCCTCTTTCTGGTAGAGCACCAGTGGCACTCTGAAGCTGTCTCACTTGAGATGGCTCCTCACTACTAGGTCACATCAGTCACAAGAGTCCTGTTTGGCCTTTCAGAGACCCCTCACTGGGAAAGCATTCAGAAAGTCAGCAAAGTTTTACAGAGAACAAGCAAAATTCATAGAAAATGAGGACCAAATCTGCCAAACAACTCTGCAAACAATTCACAAGATATAATTAGTTCTCTCTCTTACCTAGATCAAATCTGTTAGTATTGATAGCCACCACCACCTGACCCAGAAGTCCATCCTACAGCCGGCTCCAATGGTCAGTCTGGAGCTGATGGACAACACAACAATGAGCATGGTAGGAGGAAAAGGAGTCAGGAAGCCACTGCAGCTCAACCAGGAAGAGGCATCTCATTACAATTAATGCTGGATTTTAAGGAGGAGCCCCTTAATCCCTTAACTGCGCGGCCTCCAAATATGACACCCCCCCAGTGCGCAGGAAATAAAATCTCTGGAATTTTTTTTCTGTATTTAAAGTGTTAAAAACCCTTCCCTGAGTAAGGATATAGTAACAGAAGGTCGAAATTGTAAGTACTTTAGCTGCTATGGGGTACGTAAGTTTGTGTGTGACATCATCATTTCCTGGTCGCCCGTGGCATACGCCCCTGGGGCTGGTAGGGCGCTCGGGGCAGGATGCGCGAGTTGCCACGAATATATTTTTGTTCATTTTCTGCGCACAGTTCCAAATACATTTTTATATGCTTTTACGTGCCAATCCTATGTATAATGAACACGTACACTATATTATGGCAGTAGAACATCCATACTGTCCGAAGACACTGTGTTACGTGCATGTCACATGTGTACACATATCTGGCACATATTTCCATTGTATTATGGTAATTTATGTATATATACAGTATATTTACACACTATACACTATCAGACACTACATACATTCACCATAAACACACTCAAAACTCCACGAGTGACAGCTGCCACACCCTCACTCCTCCAACATCTTACTCGCCAACATTGTTCCTCCCACCATACTGTTATTGTTTGTATTACACTATTTACACATGTTAGGTATACCTATCTACATGTTTTATTCACCAGAACTATGCAAGTAAGCCGGTATTGTGTACAAACTTTACAGTGGCCACCATATACTGCATGAGAAATCACACAGCAGCCAGCAGACGATGCTACGATTACGTCACCTCCCTCACGAAAATAGCTCCTCCCAACATACTCCTGTTGCTGTTACTACACTATATACACACATATTGTATATACTCATGTACAAATGTGTTCATCATAGCGAACCACTAAGCTAGTATGATGAGCACAACAGGAGTAGCTGCTGCCACACAGTAAAGCTACCTCGATTCTCTCCCTCGCTCCCTCACCACAATTACTCCTCCCACAATACTATGCACAGTGCTTATTATTACCACAATCCTGCTGTTATCACAGTACTGGTCTCTAAATCCTGTAAATACATAATTGACCAAAAGTTTATTTTGTAAAGGAACCTAAGAAGTTGTTTGAAGATTCCTGGATGAACGAAATAATGCTGTGGTGCTGTGGCTAGCGCTGTGAACATCGTGAACAGCATTGAATCACTAATATTTGAACATTGTACACAGTCATTATCACACTCAGGCTCTTCTGTAATACTGTCATGGATAAATAATACATTTTGACATTATTAGGCAATGCTGTGGTCACAAGCTGAATAGCAGTGCTGTGAGCTCATGCTGTGTGTGCCGGCTTTGGTTGCTCACTCACTACTGAGGCTCTCACACCTGGGAATGTTGACCACGATTTTTTTTAAAGATGGTGTCTGTTTACAAGAGCCCTGAGGAAGCTGATGTGAACCCCATGTAGCCGTGGGAGTTTTGAATGGAACATGAAAAATACAAATACCCAGAGGCGCATAGCGCACCCCAGATGTGGGCCTGCAGGCGCATTGCACAGTTAAAGGATTAATGACCTCCTGAATCTTTGTGGCTTCTCTATCCATAGAGAAGTAGGGTAAACAAATGACATATCAGGGAGGAGAAATAGCAGCAACTAGGACAAAGAAGAGACCAAGGGCTGATAACCCAGCCCAGTACCATAAAAGATTGACAGAGATCAGAGACATGAAACAATTAATGGACCTATTAAACCACCAAAATTCCCAAGCCCGAATGTCAGGAGAAGACTTCTGTCCTCTCCACGACACATAGGGAAAGACAGAAGCCAACGTTGTGTACCTCCGATCATCAACGGGCCCCAGCGGTAGCCCACAGGCTAGCTAGCTGTAATGACACTACTGTCAATCTGAGAAAAATGAGCCTTGGATTAGGGGAACACAAGAACAAAACAAACCAAAAACTTACCCACTGAAGCAGAGCCAGTGGCACATTGTAGCACTGCCACCAAGCACAACAACTGATGTATTCCCCAGCCAGACCCACAGAGCATCAATCACCAAAGGAGCACCCCCCCAGAAGCCAGCTGACTCATTCTTTGCCAGAAAAGAAAAGAGCTGCAGACAACCACACTGCCCACCAGAGCAGCAGCAACAGAATCCCCCACCTCTGGAGGAGAGCATGAAGCCCCTCAACCCTGTAATCAGGTGTGAGAGCCAACAAAACAATGCTGCTTTCAATTTATATGATCTAGACATGGGAATGGAATAGTGCACCTTACTGGTGCCCAGGGAAGATATTAAAAGACAGTTAAATGGCAGTGAAGCCCTTGCTTGTATTTTCCTATTGTGGGCACTGTTATCCATTGGTAGAGGGCCTCTGCCTGTCAACTGAACATGCACACAGTTTGGAATAATTAGACATGATCAGGGTTTAGGAACCCTGAGTATATGCTAGTGTTGCCACCCAATGATGAGCAGCTGGTTTTGCCAGGGTGGCAAATTAACAAGTGCGAAGTCTTGCTTAACACCCACATATAATGTCAAGTGATGATTTGGTATGCAGGCGATGAGTCACAATAACGTGGCTGAAGTATGTTGACCAGACCACACACTAGAAATTGAAGGGACGACGACGACGACTAACACACTTCGTAGCAATCTAGTTCACACTGCTCCTCCTGCTTCTAATGCTGCTGGTGTCTACTCTATTTCCTGTTCATCTTGTCCTCTCCAATACTTTGGCGAAACTGGCCGTACACTGAATGACAGACTTAAAGAACACAAGAGAAGTGTTATGTCTGCAGACACTAACAATGCTCTCTTCTGCCATGTGAGGGATTCTAATCATCCCATTGATTGGTCTTCCTCCAAAATAATCTTTCCTGCCTCTACTCTACACAGACGCCGTCTTGTAGAATCGGCTCTTATTAACAATGTACCCAACATGAACTTGAGTCCTGGCTTTGTTGCTGTGGACTCTTCCCTTTCACAGTATATACTCAAATGCTCTAATCTTTCTAACAAACGTGACTTAACATAAGCTTTCCCCCTTCCATTTCTTTCTTTCTCTTTCCCTTTCTTTCTCTCTTCTCCCTTTTTCTGTTCATTGTCTTCTACGCTCCCTTGCTATCCTCTTCTTATTCCTATTACTATCTCCTTCGGTGGTTATAATAGGAGCTGCCTCGTATGGGCCAATAGGCCTGCTGCAGTTCTCATTACTACTATCCCCTACACCTGACTTTCCTCCTCAGCTCTCTCTTGCCTATTTAATGCCTGTCCCTACCTGTCCTCATCACAATCGACTTGAGAATGGTCCAGGACGGACCGAAACGTCGTCGTCCCTTCAATTTCTAGTGTGTGGTCTGGTCAACATGATTTGGTATGTCTTGGAGTTTTCATAGATCTCCCTCTGATGGTTATTCTAAGCTAGATTTATCTTTTCCCATGCCTCCCTAGTCCTTCATTTATAACCTTGAAGAGACATTTCAAAAGATTCTTGCAATGCCAGTGCCTAGAATGCTGATCTGCCTGGTTGTTAATGATCCTGTCTTTAACACAGCGGAATCTTACCTTAAGTAGCAATTTGGTATGACACTGAAGCTTGGTAAGCTCTCAATCAGTAATTAGTATACTGTAAAATTTAAAATATTGAAGTCAAATGATAATGCACTTTTACTCTGACATCTTACAGGAGTCAGCCTTGAAAAAAATAAACTACTCAATTGGAAAATATTGAAGCTTCATAATGGCTGTAGTACATACCTTGTCCAACAAGCTGAGATGGATTGTGACGCATATCAAGAGAAGAATTGCGTGAATGACTGGGTCTGGGGACTGCTACAGACCCTCCACCAGGTCCTGGAACTCCTGTGCTTGCTGCTGTGGCTGCTGCTGCTACTGTTGCTGCTGCTGTTGCTGCAGCTGCTGCCACTGCAGCTGCCTCAGGCAAACGTATTACTCCTCCAGGTGCACTATTGTTATTGTTACTATTGATATTGCCACTGCTTGGTGGTCTGCTTTGACCATCACGGCACTCTGTCACTGATGTTGGAGGCTCTTGAATTGGAATGCCTGTAATACATCACAAACTAAAAAAAAACTATGTACTGTATGTGGGATATACTATTAACAATTATATTTAGCAAAATGTAAGTACAAAACAAAAATTAATAAGTAAGGATTCCTATCATATCGGTTAAACACACCCCCACAGAAACTTACTTGGAGGCGAGAGATATCCACAAAAGAGGACGTCCCCACACGATGAATGATGCAAATCCTGGCATAGCATTAACCGCTTCACCAGTGGGGCTATTCCATAGAACTCTGCTTCATGCCTAAATATTACAAGATAACACACATGATAACACATTTCACAACCAATTAAAGAAATAAATGATGTTTTAGCTGCACCTTTCTAGTGTTAGTGGTTTTGCTATAGCAAGTGATTGTATCAGATGTACAATATAGCATTTAATCAAATCTGTAAAAATAGTTTTTTTACTTTTAAATACAGTAATTTAATTTTATAAACAAAATAACAGCTTTAAATGTAATAAAATGTCAATTTCTTAGAGAGCCCTAGTGACTCCCTGAAGCTAGTATTTTTGACAGTGTGCCACACTACTTGGTCCCATCAATCACGGAGTTCATATTAGCCTATCGGGGACCACAAATCACAACCTGGCCCCCTCCCCCTCACAGAGGTGCAGAGAGCGGTGACTTTTATAACATTTTTATTAATATATTCATGTCTGCTACCACCAGTAGCAGACATGGTATAATGAACCGCTAAGTAATTCTGGTGTGTGTGGTAATGAAATCTTAACACAGTAGAGAGCGACACACTATGACCAGCTGACTGAAGTAGACGACAGAGCAAAATACTGTACCCAGGAATATACCTCGCACATTACTATTATTACTATGAAACTGCTATTATTATTATCAGATTCCTGTCACTAAATCATGAATATGAATCATTTTCCACAGTGATTTTCTAAAGGAACATAAAGTCACTTTGCATGATGCGCAGATTCACAAACCTCGGCTATGTGCTGTGATTGTCTGCCTCCGGCTGTGATCATCATAATTTGTATGGTTTTCACCAATACTGAACCTTGTACATAATTTTTATTACAATCAAGATCATCTATGACACTATCATAACAAAAGAATTGCAGTTACTTATTTTACTCATGATTATTAAGTGGTGCTGTGGCCCCGACTTGTTCACCTGTGCTGTGACAGCTGCTTGCGCCAGCCTTGATTGCTCTGGCAGTACTGATGCTCTCAACCAGGAGGGATGTATACAATTTGTCTTTTTCAAGATGGCATCTGTTTATTGGAGTCCTGAGAAACAGGATGCAAGCCCCGTGTACCAGTGGAAGATTTGAATCTTACGATATACAGTACTGTACTAACAAACATATGTTGGGTGGCTCACCCCCCTTTCCCCATGATATAGCAGGTATAATACAGTGGTTAAGGACACTCTGGATAACCTGAAAGAGAAGAGTCTTGGACGAGGTACCAAGGTAACAGGAACAACCCACATAGGCCCCATCGATGCAGAAACTGTGGCACAAAAGCAGTGGCAGAGAGCTACTACTGGACAGAACACACGATGCACCCCCGGCCAGACCAACCAAACATCAATGACCAAAGGACCCCTTTGGAAGCCAACTGACATGTTCTTTGCCAAAAAAAGAGAGAGCTGGATGCAAGCAAACAAACCATCCACTATGGACAAAAGAGAAAAAGCCCTTGCACTGGAGAAGAGTATGAAGTTCCCCCACCTGACAACCAGAAGCAAGAGAAACCAAAAACAAAGTCTTCAGGAAACAATAATGGACTTAAGAGGACACAGTAAATCGAGCAAACAAAAGGAAAGAAAGAACACGGTTTAGGGACCAAGTAGGCTAAAGCAGTGCATGAGCAGGGCGAAGGTGAAATAACACACAAGTAAGCTTGTAAAACTGAGATGAAGTAGTACTGATCCCGAACATAAGTTGCAATGGCTCCACGAATTGCTGCAGGATATGATTCAATAGTATTTAGAATAAAATGCTGATCAGGAAAAAGCCATACCAAAAAAGGAGAGGACAACCTGCTCAGAAACAGAAAGACAGGGACAAAGATAAAGGAAACGAAACGAGTGTCACAATACCTCATATTGATGCCTCAAAGAAGATCGCAGGTGGGACAAAATCAAAGCAACCACCTGATCACCACAGAGATGACGATAAGCACACACAAAAAATTCCAGATGTGTAGTGTGAACGAGGTCGAACCAACAAAGTATGTCACCATGCAGACCCTCTGATAGAGGCAGTCACAGAAAAATGCCAGTCTAGACACTGAGAAAGTAGAGACAGAAACCAAGGCTAAACCAACTACCAAGGAACCAAAAGGATCACTCTCCCCTCAATGGGACCTCAGGCATGCCAGGACCCAGAGCAATAGCTGAACAAGGGGGGGAAAAGAGCTATAGGAACCCGCCATCTTGACCTGTCCAGCCGATGGCACCTACTGCAAGCAACTTGTAATCGGGAAACGGCGAAGTGTTATGAGGGAGGCGCCGACACCACACCAATGTGAGGAAGTCAACAGTCAGGTGGCCGAACATCCTGCAAAGCCGCAGGAAGAGAGCAGCAAAGACGGTTCACTCCGTGGAAATGGGAAGGAACCGGGACAGACCGACTACGAGGATGCTGGAGACACTGTGGACTGTAAGCCTCAAAGAACTCAGTATATAGGCAAGACAACAACATCTCTTTCCAGGCGATTAACGATGCATAAGCAACAGGGCTCCATTAACACTTTCCTGGATTTTCGACTTGGACTTACGGGCGGTTTGCTTAACCGCTTGTCGGATCACGACGTAAATTTACGGACCGTGTTATATTGGATATTTAATACTCGATCGACTTGGGGTTTGTATGAATATGTTTGCCATTAAATTTTTGTTTTCTCTAATAGGCACTGTGCCTATTTGAGAAAACGGCAATGTATTGTAACTTAGAGGAGAGACTATTGAATTGGTGACATAACGAGGGTAATCGCGTACTCCACACACTCTTGTGTTGGCCGCGATCATGATTCTACATTTATATACATATGTCTGTGTAGAGAATTTTATTCCGAACACTATACAAACAAAAAAAACCGAGTGAATCAAGTATAAACTTGAAAAAACATGAGCAAAGTAAAAACTTTTTACGCTCACGGGTACAAACACGCGTAAGATTCGCGTAAGATTTTATTCGCCACAAATTTATTTGACGCTCTGTTGGCCAATTCTACCTATGTTCTTATAGAACTTTCTATTGCGAACACATTGCTATAAAAATGAAATACGTAGCTCGAGAAATAATGTCATGACAGTGAAATAAGTATACACTTTCAAAGCGCTGCATCACAACAGTGTCGTCGCTGCTGAAATCACGGCTAACGCTTCGCCCAGTTCCCACACTCGTGCGGAACATAATTAGACATTGATAGGCATATGTCTGGGTGGGGAATTTTATTGTGAGTTCAGTGATATCAAAATAAGCGCTGTAGGATGACTGTGAGGCTGGCAACAAACGAAAGAGTATGAACATTTACTTCCTGTTTGGGTGTCACGGCGAGTCATCTTCGTGTTTATTTACTTCGTGGTGGGATAGCAAATGCTTGGGTGACATTTTATGCATATGATCTTGTAGAGAATTTTATTGCCAACGCATTGATACCAAAATGAAAAACGTAGCTCGAGAATTGATGTTAGGAGCGTGAAAAGATTATAAACTTTTTTGTGTTTACGCTTGAGCGCCCAGAACGCCGCGCACAACCCGCTTTTTTTTTCAGGGAGTGCCGCGCGCACTAAAGTGTTAAGGAATATATAATCTCTTCCCACAACCAGACCATCACCAGAGAAGTCTTAACAAAAAAAAACACAGAAATCATCGATAGATACAGCGATAGCAGGCGGCTTGATATCTGCGAGGCACTACACATTAAGAAGTCAACACCAGCAATTAACAGCCAATTAATGCACAACTATATTCTACCCACTTCAAGACTACGCACCAATATAGAAGCATCAAGAAATATGGGCCAATAGGCCCTTTGCAGTTACTTCCATTCTTCCCTTTAACTTACCCAATATTATACCCATTGTTTCGTGTTCTGGCTTGTGTTGAAAGTTTGTTTTCACCTCATCCAAACCTGTTGTAACATATCACCTCACCCAAATGCAGGTATATAAAATGAAAGCTGTTTAAATTATAGCATAGTAGAACTCTGTTTAGTGTTTGCAGGTTACAGTTGTGTGTGTGTAAACTAAAGTCTATGAAAATGTAATATGTTATTACGAAATGCGTTCAAGTGTCGCGTCAGACTAGAAATAAAAATGAATTTTGGAGAATTGATTTTTCAATTACCATCGACAGTGAAAAGAAACATAAGAAATATTGAGAAAATTCGTGTTAGAATTATTAATCTTACTTTTTCGGTCATATTTAATAATAAATGTTTACAAGAAAGACTGCTACCAAAATATACTAATAAATAAATAAATAAAATAAATAAATATATATATTATATATATATATATATATATATATATATATATATATATATATATATATATATATATATATATATATATATATATATATATATATATATATATATATTATATATATATATATAATATATATAATATATATATATATATATATAATATATATATATATATAATATATATATATATATATGTCGTACCTAGTAGCCAGAACGCACTTCAAAGCCTATTATGCAAGGCCCGATTTGCCTAATAAGCCAAGTTTTCATGAATTAATGTTTTTTCGACTACCTAACCTACCTAACCTAACCTAACCTAACTTTTTCGGCTACCTAACCTAACCTAACCTATAAAGATAGGTTAGGTTAGGTTAGGTAGGGTTGGTTAGGTTCGGTCATATATCTACGTTAATTTTAACTCCAATAAAAACTAATTGACCTCATACATAATGAAATGCGTAGCTTTATCATTTCATAAGAAAAAAAATTGAGAAAATATATTAATTCAGGAAAACTTGGCTTATTAGGCAAATCGGGCCTTGAATAGTAGGCCGAGAAGTGCGTTCTGGCTACTAGGTACGACATATATATATATGTCGTACCTAATAGCCAGAACTCACTTCTCAGCCTACTATTCAAGGCCCGATTTGCCTAATAAGCCAAGTTTTCCTGAATTAATATATTTACTATAATTTTTTTCTTATAAAATGATAAAGCAACCCTTTTCTCTATGTATGAGGTCAATTTTTTTTTATTGGAGTTAAAATTAACGTAGATATATGACCGAACCTAACCAACCCTACCTAACCTAACCTAACCTATATTTATAGGTAAGGCTAGGTTAGGTAGCCAAAAAAAGCTAGGTTAGGTTAGGTTAGGTAGGTTAGGTAGACGAAAAAACATTAATTCATGAAAACTTGGATTATTAGGCAAATCGGGCCTTGAATAGTAGGCTGAGAAGTGCGTTCTGGCTATTAGGTACGACATATATATATATATATATATATATATATATATATATATATATATATATATATATATATATATATATATATATATATATATATATATATATATATATATATATATATATATATATATATATATATATATATATATATATATATATATATATATATATATATATATATATATATATATATATATATATATATATATATATATATATATATATATATATATATATATATATATATATATATATATATATATATGTCGTACCTAGTAGCCAGAATGCACTTCTCGGCCTACTATGCAAGGCCCGATTTGCCTAATAAGCCAAGTTTTCCTGAATTAATATATTTTCTCTCATTTTTTTCTTATGAAATGATAAAGCTACCCATTTCATTGTGTATGAGGTCAATTTTTTTTTATTGGAGTTAAAATTAACGTAGATATATGACTGAACCTAACCAACCCTACCTAACCTAACCTAACCTATCTTTATAGGTTAGGTTAGGTTAGGTAGCCGAAAAAGTTAGGTTAGGTTAGGTTAGGTAGGTTAGGTAGTCGAAAAACAATTAATTCATGAAAACTTGGCTTATTAGGCAAATTGGGCCTTGCATAGTAGGCTGAGAAGTGCGTTCTGGCTACTAGGTACGACATATATATATATATATATATATATATATATATATATATATATATATATATATATATATATATATATATATATATATATGCGAACAAGCCTGAATGGTCCCCAGGACTATATGCGAATGAAGTTATTCATTCATTCATATTCAAAAGTTATTCATATATATATATATATATATATATATGTCGTACCTAGTAGCCAGAACTCACTTCTGAGCCTACTAGGCAAGGCCCGATTTGCCTAATAAGCCAAGTTTTCATGAATTAATTGCTTTTCGACTACCTAACCTACCTAACCTAACCTAACCTAACTTTTTCGGCTACCTAACCAAACCTAACCTATAAAGATAGGTTAGGTTAGGTTAGGTAGGGTTGGTTAGGTTCGGTCATATATCTACGTTAATTTTAACTCCAATAAAAAAAAATTGACCTCTTACATAATGATATGGGTTGCTTTATCATTTCATAAGAAAAAAATTAGAGAAAATATATTAATTCAGGAAAACTTGGCTTATTAAGCAAATCGGGCCTTGCATTGTAGGCTGAAAAGTGAGTTCTGGCTACTAGGTACGACATATATATATATATATATATATATATATATATATATATATATATATATGTCGTACCTAGTAGCCAGAACGCACTTCTTAGCCTACTATGCAAGGCCCGATTTGCCTAATAAGCCAAGTTTTCCTGAATTAATATATTTTCTATAATTTTTTTCTTATGAAATGATAAAGCTGCCCATTTCATTATGTATGAGGTCAATTTTTATTTATTGGAGTTAAAATTAACGTAGATATATGACCGAATCTAACCAACCCTCCCTAACCTAACCTAACCTATCTTTATAGGTTAGGTTAGATTAGGTAGCCGAAAAAGTTAGGTTAGGTTAGGTAGGTTAGGTAGTCGAAAAACAATTAATTCATGAAAACTTGGCTTATTAGGCAAATCGGGCCATGCATAGTAGGCTCAGAAGTGCATTCTGGCTACTAGGTACGACATATATATATATATATGTCGTACCTAGTAGCCAGAACTCACTTCTCAGCCTACTATTCAAGGCCCGATTTGCCTAATAAGCCAAGTTTTCCTGAATTAATATATTTACTATAATTTTTTTCTTATGAAATGATAAAGCAACCCTTTTCTCTATGTATGAGGTCATTTTTTTTTTATTGGAGTTAAAATTAACGTAGATATATGACCGAACCTAACCAACCCTACCTAACCTAACCTAACCTATATTTATAGGTAAGGTTAGGTTAGGTAGCCAAAAAAAGCTAGGTTAGGTTAGGTTAGGTTAGGTAGGTTAGGAAGACGAAAAAACATTAATTCATGAAAACTTGGCTTATTAGGCAAATCGGGCCTTGAATAGTAGGCTGAGAAGTGCGTTCTGGCTACTAGGTACGACATATATATATAACTGACATATATATATATATATATGTCGTACCTAGTAGCCAGAACTCACTTTTTGGCCTACTATTCAAGGCCCGATTTGTCTAATAAGCCAAGTTTTCCTGAATTAATATATTTTTTCTAATTTTTTTCTTATGAAATGATAAAGCTACCCATTTCATTATGTATGATGTTAATTTTATTTTATTGGAGTTAAAATTAACGTAGATATATGACCGAACCTAACCAACCCTACCTAACCTAACCTAACCTAACCTATCTTTATAGGTTAGGTTAGGTTAGGTAGCCGAAAAAGGTAGGTTAGGTTAGGTTAGGTAGGTTAGGTTGTCGAAAAACAATTAATTCATGAAAACTTGGCTTATTAGGCAAATCGGGCCTTGAATAGTAGGCTGAGAAGTGCGTTCTGGCTACTAGGTACGACATATATATATATATATATATATATATATATATATATATATATATATATATATATATATATATATATATATATATATATATATATATATATATATATATATATATATATATGTCGTACCTAATAGCCAGAACGCACTTCTCAGCCTACTATTCAAGGCCCGATTTGCCTAATAAGCCAAGTTTTCATGAATTAATGTTTTTTCGTCTACCTAACCTACCTAACCTAACCTAACCTAGCTTTTTTTGGCTACCTAACCTAACCTTACCTATAAATATAGGTTAGGTTAGGTTAGGTAGGGTTGGTTAGGTTCGGTCATATATCTACGTTAATTTTAACTCCAATAAAAAAAAATTGACCTCATACATAGAGAAAAGGGTTGCTTTATCATTTCATAAGAAAAAAATTATAGTAAATATATTAATTCAGGAAAACTTGGCTTATTAGGCAAATCGGGCCTTGAATAGTAGGCTGAGAAGTGAGTTCTGGCTACTAGGTACGACATATATATATATATGTATATATATATATGTGTATATATATATATATACACATATATATATATATATATATATATGTGTATATATATATATATATATACACATATATATATATATATATATATATATATATATATATATATGTCGTACCTAATAGCCAGAACGCACTTCTCAGCCTACTATTCAAGGCCCAATTTGCCTAATAAGCCAAGTTTTCATGAATTAATGTTTTTTCGTCTATCTAACCTACCTAACCTAACCTAACCTAGCTTTTTTTGGCTACCTAACCTAACCTTACCTATAAATATAGGTTAGGTTAGGTTAGGTAGGGTTGGTTAGGTTCGGTCATATATCTACGTTAATTTTAACTCCAATAAAAAAAAATTGACCTCATACATAGAGAAAAGGGTTGCTTTATCATTTCATAAGAAAAAAATTATAGTAAATATATTAATTCAGGAAAACTTGGCTTATTAGGCAAATCGGGCCTTGAATAGTAGGCTGAGAAGTGAGTTCTGGCTACTAGGTACGACATATATATATATATATATATATATATATATATATATATATATATATATATATATGTCGTACCTAGTAGCCAGAACGCCCTTCTCAGCCTACTATGCAAGGCCAAATTTGCCTAATAAGCCAAGTTTCCATGAATTAATGTTTTTTCGACTACCTAACCTACCTAACCTAACCTAACTTTTTCTGCTACCTAACCTAACCTAACCTATAAAGATAGGTTAGGTTAGGTTAGGTAGGGTTGGTTAGGTTCGGTCATATATCTACGTTAATTTTAACTCTAATAACAAAAAATTGACCTCCTACATAAGGAAGTGGGTAGCTTTATCATTTCACAAGAAAAAAATTAAAGAAAATATATTAATTCAGTAAAATTTGGCTTATTAGGCAAATCGGGCCTTGCATAGTAGGCTGAGAAGTGCGTTCTGGCTACTAGGTACGACATATATATATATATGTCGTACCTAGTAGCCAGAACTCACTTCTCAGCCTACTATTCAAGGCCCGATTTGCCTAATAAGCCAAGTTTTCCTGAATTAATATATTTACTATAATTTTTTTCTTATGAAATGATAAAGCTACCCTTTTCACTATGTATGAGGTCAATTTTTTTTTATTGGAGTTAAAATTAACGTAGATATATGACCGAACCTAACCAACCCTACCTAACCTAACCTAACCTATATATATAGGTAAGATTAGGTTAGGTAGCCAAAAAAAGCTAGGTTAGGTTAGGTTAGGTAGGTTAGGTTAGGTAGGTTAGGTAGACGAAAAAACATTAATTCATGAAAACTTGGCTTATTAGGCAAATCGGGCCTTGCATAGTAGGCTGAGAAGTGAGTTCTGGCTACTAGGTACGACATATATATATATATATATATATATGACGGATGGAACGAATTCCGTACTGGAACGAATCGGCTTCGCCCCATATAGTTCGTTCAAGTGAGGACACACTGTATACCTAAATATGAGTTAACTTTGTTAAAATACTACATGTCTATACCTTAGGGCATTAATGTCAACAACTGACATGTTAAGATCACGTGTGCGAAGATAATTGAGAATAATACTGAAGAGAGATGGGTCTCGATCAATGAATATTGCACCAGATTCATCTCGGAGTGTTGAAATTCGTCCAGAGAGTAAGGATGTGAAGAAAGTGTCAGGAACCCAGGTAAGTGTGTGCCGTGATGTGCTGAATCTGGAAAGAACCAAAATGTATTAAGTAAAATTATCCACAAATTAGATAAGGTTGGATAACACAGTACACCAGGTTAGTGAAGAAAATTAATTATTTAAAATTAATCATTTATAAATAAATGAATCCTTTTTTCTTCTTTTTTCTGGCAAAGAATGAGACTGCTGCATTCCAGAGGGGTCCCCCGAGTTGTTAATGCTTGGTTGGTTCGGCCGGGGGTGTATCATGTTTTGTGTCCGATTGCGGCTCTCCGCAGTTATTTGTGCACCACGGCTTCTGTGTCCGTGGACGCACTTTGGGTTGATCCGGTTTCCCTTCTTCCCTGTTCGAGGGTGTGGGTCTCCCAAGTCATCCGCAGGGTTATTAAGGCTAGCCAGCCTGCAGTCTATCCCCGTGCCCATGACGTCCGCAAGTTCGTGGCTCTTGCCACCGTCTTTGGCAATATGTCCTGGGCTGACATTCGGGCGCTGGGATTTTTTGGCGGTCAAACAGGGTCCTGGCTGCTCGTTACCTTGTAAACGTTCCTGGGCCCAGTCGGGCCTGTGTCGCTTTGGGTCGGCGGATGCAGCCAGTTGTCTCGACTTCGGGTTGAGGAGTAAGCAGTAATCGCCTCCTGGGTAAGTCCCTATTCTTTTCCTCTGTAGGTAGTTAGCTCTGGGGAGCCGTAGGGGCTCCTCCCAGAAAACCAGCGTTGAATGTAATGAAACGCCATTTTCTTGGTGAGTCCTGGAGGCACTCCGGCATCCCTCCCTCCCTCCAGTTGGCGTTTTTTTCACGTACCTGTATTTTGACACCCAGCCTCAGAACTGGGGGTGTGGATCCCCGGCGCAGTAGGTCTGGGGCTACCCCTTCCCCCTTCCGGGGAGGGGGGCTGCGCAGACAGCGGCACGACGACGGGTGACATCATACTAGTTTGCTCGTTTTTGTTTAGGGAGTTCTATCCACTCGTTCGGCTTTTGGTTGTAATTTTCATCAAAATAAGAGGTTTGTTTTGGGACGCCTACCTTTCTGGGTGTCTAACCCGGTCGATGGAAGACATAGAATGCTTCCAATTACACAGGGGTTTCTATAGGCCATTGGCCAGGTTCTGGCTTGTGGTCCCCGGTAGGCCCATAAAACTCCATACACATGACTGATGCCAAAGTCAGACATTAGCATACCAGCCTAGTAAGCTAGTAAGCTCCTGGGAGCCGTAGGGGCTTCCCCCAGAAAGTAAGAATAACGCCAATTCATAGAGGAGGCAAGAAAGCTGACAATTATAGACCAATATCATATTTAATAATACTATCAAAAATATTTGAAAAAATTATTTACAAATAGCTCTTTCCCCACTTTGTAAAATTCAACATGTTAAATCCCTGCCAGTTTGGCTTCTGTTCCCAAAGAATACCAATGATGCAATTACAAGCCACAATGTAGGACTGAGAACAGGAGATGCTTTTTCACCCACAGGGTTATATGTAAACCCATGGAACTGGCTACCTGCTGAAGCCGTAAATGCCAAAACTTTGTTAACTTTTAAAGTGCAACTGGAAAAGATCAACTAGAGGGGTGGGGGGGGTCACCTTCGGCAAGCCGTCAGCTTCCTGTCCTCATAGAGGCCACTAGTGTTAGTGGCTCAGGTAAATTCAGGTCAATTAGTCTGCTTGATATAATCTACACAGCCCTTGATAAAAATGAGTTCCCAACTGACCTCTGAATTGACCTGAGAAAGGCCTTTGATACTGTAAACCATAACTACCTCATACTTAAACTTCATCACTGGAATTTGAGGCCTTGTGCTGAACTATAATCGATCATATCTTAATGATAAACCCTAATATGTAGCCATCAATGACATAACTTCCCCACTCTACCATTAATTGTAGGAGTGCCACAGGGCAGCATCTTAGGACCTCTCCTACTTCTTATATACACCGTGGATTTGCCAAATGTCTCTTAACATTCTTAAACCTATACTATTTGCTGGCAATACTACCTTCATCCACTCAGAGCCCAATCCACACATACTAAATAACATTGTAACTAACGAATTAGAAAAAAGTTCATTCCTCTCAATGTTGGATGAATGACTTTTGATGTCAAAGTTTTGACATCAAAAACTGGATATCAACAAACAAACTCACACTTAACATAGAAAAGACCTACATTTTATTTGGAAGTAAATCGTCAAACCAAATTCACTTTCAGATAGACAGTGTTAACATTAGCATTAAAAATGATGGAACGTTCCTTGGCCCATACAGGGGGCCTGACTGCTGAGTGGACAGCTCTCAGGATTTGTAGTTCTAAGGGTCCAGGTTCGATCCCTGGTAAAGGTGGAAACAAATGGGCAGTTTTTTCATCCTGATGCACCTGTTTACCAAGCAGTAAATAGGTACTTGGGAGTTAGACAGCTGCTACGGGCTGCATCCTGGGGAAGTGTGTGTGCGTGTGTGTAAGGAGAGAGAGAGAGAGAGAGAAAAATTAAGAAGTTGATTTATTGACAGTTGAGAGGCGGGCCCAAAGAGCCAGACCTCAACCACTGCAAGCACAACTAAGTGACTACATAGACAAGAGACTAAAATTCAGCACCCACGTACAACACACAGCCAAAAAAAAAAGTCTCAAAAGCAGTCAATATACTCTCTAATGTAATGTGATCAAGAATAGAGCAGTAACTATTCTGGCAGGTGTTGCACCAATCTCACATTAATAAAAAAAAAGACAGAAAATATAGTAAAATAAAACTGCTGGGTCCTTTTACTGTGTGTCAATTGTGGAAAAAAAGAGAGAATAACAACTTTAAACATTTAATATAAAAAATGTGACTAATTTTACACAAAATGATAAGTAACAATTAATGAAAACAAAACCCCTAATCCACTTGGCTTAAACACAATCAAAAGAGAAATATATACAGTACATGTGAATTTTATGTTAATAACAAAGGCGAAGGTAAAACTTTATATAAAATGCTATATGTGTCTACTGTCACCCATGGGCGAGGATAAATGCGGAAGCAATGAGAACTAGAAGGGTAATCTACTGTGCTGGACCCTGGCAAACCTTTATACATGGGCTGTGACGTCATTTTGGCATGAATGCTGGAGTTGTAGACGAGAAGCCAGCAAGATAATGACCATTGTGATAGTTTATTGGTGGCGTCAAGTGGCGGCCAAGATTGCAGGTGCACTGTCTCTCGTGGAAGGTAGGGTGGAGGGGGGGAAGGTGTCTAGACAATACGTTTTGGCATGTATTGTTGTTGATGTTGAGTTGATGTTGGAGCATGCTGATATGTAGGTGGTAAGGAACAGGCCGAATCTACTGCTATGCAGGAGAGAACCATAACACTAAAATCATATACTGTATGTTCCATACTCTGCTCTCCTCTCATTGTACTACTCGCTAACCTATCCCTATCTAACATACAGTATCTGTGCATGGGGTTCAACCACTGCAAATTACCGCACGCCTATCATCACACAGCAAAAAATCTGTTATTAAAACTATAACAAACTCTGCCTTCAGACAACACACAGCCTCTCTAAGTCTCTTAACATGCTAAACATACATTCATGCCACATATTCTCATGTGCTATTTACATGTACAAAACCTTGTTCCTATATGATAATCCTGATCTGAAACTCTTCCTTCCTTGATAGATGTAATAGAACCCATGACCACATCAGAAAGAACTCTCTCTCTGACATTCTTAGTGTCAGACTAAATCTGTGCAAAAACTTCATGCAAATAAAAGGACTCAGTCTATGGAACTCACTCCCTAATGAATTAAAGAATTGTCCAGCCTGATCGATTGTCCATTGATACCTGATCAACCAGGCTGTGACTCGTACGTCAGGCTGCGAGCAGCCGCGTCCAACAGCCTGGTTGATCAGTCCGGCAACCAGGAGGCCTGGTCGACGACCGGGCCGCGGGGACGCTAAGCCCCAGAAGCACCTCAAGGTAACCTCAAGGTAAGGTAGCCTATGCTTTATTCAAAAGTAAAACCAAAAAGTACCTAATTTCATCCTCATAGTTTCCTACCGTGTGATTCAAACTCTCATTGTATCTTGCACTGCCAACTCTCCCAGTTTAATACTTAAGACATTCAACTCCATCAATATAATATATTCTATCAAGAGACATATGACTTGATAATGGTCGAGGATAGACCGAAACGTCATTTCTTTATCTTCTGGTGTGGGATTTGGTCATCATATATTCTATCAATTTGTAATTAAATTATGTTTAACTCAAACACTGTTACCTTTTGTTTAGCTTAAAGACTTGTCTGATATGCTATGAGTTAGTGGCTTTGCAAGACTGATACACTCAAACCCCAGTGTTTGTACTTTCTCAACTCAATGTACCTTCTTACAAATAAATAAACAAATAAATATAATAAACATTGCAACATTTGTGTTGTCATTTTAAGCAATAACTATAGTTATTGTTTACAAATAATGTAAACCCATTAAATCGTCTTGTAAATGTTTACAAGTAATCGTCACTTGTAAACAACAACTATAGTTATTATTTACAAGTGTCTATGTACTATTCTGACTTATAGTGTGCATAGTGTGTAGGGGTACTATGAGGGGTGAAGGCCACTGCGAGTCAGTGGAGCAAGATAACAGTGGAGCATCTTGTGCATCACACGACACCTAACAAAGACAGATACAAGATTCCTTGGCCCATTTACACCTCCTCTCAATTCATGAACATCTCTCTCTCTCTCTCTACTTATAGCTTTACAAACCTTTGTCCTCCAACGTTGAGATGAATAATATCTCCAGAACCTGGGAAATATGTGGCCGCCATTACTAAACTTTCTTTCACCACCATCAAACTACTCCAGCAGAACGTCAGATTGACTATCCGCCATATTGTTTATATCCATCAGCTGGCAACTCGTCCGTTCGTGTGGCGGAATTCAGCCAATCTTCACCGCCTCTAAGTCACTCCATTATCACTCACGCTATGAAATAAATTTTAGATATCAGTAAATAAATATTTTTTTCCAGTCTACAAATATGAACACATAATATAATAAAAAGTATACGTTACAACATCATTTCCCATTCACCACTTTCGGATGCAACAAATAACAGGCACTTTAATGAAGAAATATTTGATATAATTAGTCCACTAGAAGTATTAGAGTTTCTAATTGTAAACACCAAATTTACCTACACATCTCTGGGTCATGTAATAAGGTCACTAGACGTCTATACACGTTACTACTGACAAGACATTATTCTTTAACTCACGCATATGCTTAGTTTAATTCATTTTTATGCACTCCATACCCATCGGATCATCCAATAAAATCAGCAGACTTCTAGATGTTACTACTGCTCGGCTTAGACTCGGTTACAAGTATATCTGGGAATTCTCATTATCTGCTGATGTAGACCTAACCAAATGTAAACTGTGTCAACAAAATTATTCGCACACCCTCCGTCACTATGTGATGGAGTGCGAAAAGATACGTGAATTTAGAGACAATTCTAAACCAATGTTCCAACGATGTGTAAATATTTGATTCAAAATGATCTGCTACCAGAAATTTTAGCCAAATATCCCCAGTTTGCTAACCTTCCATGCATGAAGCCATATATCTGGGGGGATAGCATGGTTCTTATTCTATGGAGGAGACGGTTTAGGACCATTCTCTCGAATGTTTTGCAAATGCAGCTAGTAAGGGAAATTGGGCGGAAAGCATTCTCTTGATTTGGCTTGGGAATTGGAATGATTATACTGTTGGTCCAAGAGATAGGAAGTTCCCCAGTAACATAGCTCATATTATACAGCTCAAGCAGGGGATTCCCTGGTACTAAAAAGAGCAGAAGCAATATATCATAAGTGATACCATCTTCACCGGTTGAAGATGGTATCACTTATGACATATTGCGTCTGCTCCCTTTAGTAACTGTAGGTAGTAACTGAGTGATTGTAACCTATCCACCGCTGCCCACTGGATGGGGGGCGGTGTGCAGGACAAACATATAAATTGTGACACTAGCTCTCCACATATGTCAGTTGCTTAATTTAGAACCTGTACTTGAGGTCGATCTCGAACTCATTGTTGATGTGACGACTTATATTGAATTTTGTAACTAGCTCATCAAGATTGTAACTTGCTTAGCTAAATGAATTGTGGGGTTCAGTCCCTGAGCCCATTATGTGCCTCTGTAAACCTTTCCATTACCGCCCACGGGATGGGTATGGGGTGCATAATAAATGAACTAAACTAACAGCGTCCTACTTTACCAGTTATACCCATTGACCTAATTTTGTGTGCAATCACTCCATGGTCACATTTGTCGAATGCCTTTGCAAAATCTGTGTATACGACATCTGCATTATGTTTTTCCTCTAATGCCTCAGTGATTTTGTCATAGTGGTCAAGTAGCTGTGAGAGGCATGATCTTCCTGCTCTAAATCCATGTTGGCCTGGATTGTGGAGGTCATTGGTTTCCATGAATCTAGTGACCTGACTCCTGATCACTCTCTCAAATACTTTTATTATGTGGGAGGTTAGTGCAACTGGTCTATAATTCTTTGCCAATGCTTTGCTACCTCCCTTGTGTAGAGGGGCAATGTCTGCTGCTTTAAGCACATCTGGTATTTTCTCTGTGTCTAAGCTCTTCCTCCACACTGTACTGAGTGCCTGTGCTACTGGCACTTCGCATTTCTTTATAAATATTTTATTTTTATTTTTTTTGAGATATATACAAGAGTTGTTACATTCTTGTACAGCCACTAGTACGCGTAGCGTTTCGGGCAAGTCCTTAATCCTATGGTCCCTGGAATACGATCCCCTGCCGCGAAGAATCGTTGTTACAACCAAGTACACATTTTACTGTTGCGTTAAACAGAGGCTACAGTTAAGGAATTGCGCCCAGTAAATCCTCCCCGGCCAGGATACGAACCCATGACATAGCGCTCGCGGAACGCCAGGCGAGTGTCTTACCACTACACCACGGAGACTGCAAGACTGGATATTGAATTCCATGAGTCTGGACCCGGGGCTGAGTGCATGGGCATATTGTCAATTTCTCTTTCAAAATCTGCCACGCTCGTGTTGGCATCAGTTATATTTACAGGTGTTTGAGTATCATTCATAAAGAAATTGTCCGAATCTTCCACTTTCATGCTGAGTATCGGAGTACTAAACATGTCCTCATACTTCTTTTTTAGGATTTCACTAATTTCTTTGTCATTCTCAGTGTATGAACTTTCACTAATACGAATAGGTCTAATACTGGCAGTGGTTTTCGCTTTTGATTTAGCATATGTGAAGAAATATTTTGTGTTTTTCTTTATTTCTTGAATTGCTTTCTGTTCTAGTTGCCTTTCTTCAGTCTGATAGGAATGCTTCAGTCTCTTCGATTTCTTCAATCTCCCTGTTTAAGTTATTTTTTCTTTGTATGGAGAGTCGTGTCTGCTTAAGCATTTCCGTTAATTTCTTCCTCCTTTTGTAATGTCGTCTGCGTTCTCTTTCTACATTTGACCTCTTTCTGGCTTTCCTCAAAGGAACATGTTTCAGACAGACTTCATATGCTTCAGAAGTCAGTTTTTCTATTCCTTGTGTAGGATTTTTATTTCTTAGAACATTTTCCCATTGAATGTTTGTAAGTTCCCTGTTTATTTTCTCCCAGTCTATCCTCTTATTATTAAAATTGAATTTATTGAATAGCCCTTCTCGTTTGTTGTTTCTTTTGGGCCTACTACCGTTATTAATGTTAGTTTGCACTTCAATGAGCTTGTGGTCCGAGTACGTAGTGTCTGAGACAGTAATGTCTCTGATTAGCTCCTCATTGTTCGTGAATATCAGGTCCAGCGTGTTTTCGTTCCTAGTTGGTTCTGTAATCAGCTGACTGAGAGGAATTTGTCACAGAATCTCAGTAGTTCTCTAACCTGTGGTTGGTTATTTCCAGGTTGACTTCCTGCTATGATGTTATTGTTTACTATTCTCCATTTTAAACTGGGTAGATTGAAGTCTCCAAGGAAGATTATATCTGGTACTGGGTTTGCTAGGTTATCAACGATACTCTCTATTTTGTGGATCTGTTCAGTGAATTCCTCAACTGTTGCATCTGGCGGTTTGTATATTAAAATAATAAGTAGATTCATATTTTCTACCTTGATTCCAAGTACCTCTACCACCTCATTGGACGAGTTCAGGAGCTCTGTACATGCCAGCTCCTCTTTAATATACAGACCTACTCCTCCACTTGACCTAATTACTCTGTCCCATCTATTTTCTGATCAGGGAGGAATAAGACACCAACAGCTTGGGGGCCTATTTATTTAATAAGTCTCCGTGGTGTAGTGGTAAGACACTCGCCTGGCGTTCCGCGAGCGCTATGTCATGGGTTCGTATCCTGGCCGGGGAGGATTTACTGGGCGCAATTCCTTAACTGTAGCCTCTGTTTAACTCAACAGTAAAATGTGTACTTGGTTGTAACAACGATTCTTCGCGGCGGGGATCGTATTCCAGGGACCTGCCCGAAACTCTACGCGTACTAGTGGCTGTACAAGAATGGAACAACTCTTGTATATATCTCAAAAAAAAAATAGTAGAACAAGTAAATATTTTTTGCAGACCATGTTAATGAAGCGGCTATAACTTGTATAATTTACAACTGCATAAAATATACATGTATAACTTGAGTACACTACAACAACTTAATAACATTAATACATATGCTTATAGCCGGTAACTAAATAAAACATGGTCTGCAGAACGCCGAATCCTTATTATCTATGAGTACAAGTAAGGCAAACGTCTAACATATTTTTCAAGTAGATTCAGGGCATTTAGAGTAGCATATAGTGGCCTAACACGTGACAGAAATAATGCCCCATTCCCAGACATAATGTAAATTCGTAAATTACCAGTAACTTCAGAATACACCTATAGGGCAAGTTTAACATTACTCCTACAAGTCAGAGTAAGTAGCTGCGGACAGCGTAACACTTAGGGGCCGGCGCTGCACGCCCACTCCGCAAGGCCAGCAGGCCTTGGCGTGCGCACAGCAACACAAATTGCTGTACCAGCGTTCCTGTCCTCTTCAGTGGGGTCTGACAACGTGGTGAAGGAAATCCTACCTGAGCACCTAGTTCAACAGGCAGGGGTACATGATCCCAGCTTCACAGACTGCACAACCAAATGGGTCTCTCTCGCAGGACCAGCACCCCAACCACCGGCTTCTGAAGCCCATAAGCAATCCAGCTGGGATCGCCCCATTGCCGACCAAGAAGCTGCGACTTTGCTAGAAGCTGTGACAACACCACATGACACTGCCCGACTTAGAGCTGTAGCAGCTCCCCATGCAGGTGATTTCCTATTAGCAACCCCAATGTCAGCAACCGGTACCCGTCTCACACCGCAGGCCCTCCGAATTGCCGTGGCTCTCCGCCTCGCTGCCCCAATCCACACTGAATACAGGTGTATTTGCGGCGAGGCAGAGGCCGACAGATACGGACGGCATGGCCTTCTCTGCCAAAGGACAGGAGGATGGCATGCAAGACACGGCGAGGTCAATGACATTATTAAGAGAAGCCTTACCACAGCCGGTTGTCCAGCAGAGAAAGAGCCCCGTTACCTAATGTCCCGCAACTCTGATGAGCCTGTCGGTCGCCCAGACGGAATCACGGTGAACCCCTGGAAGAATGGTAGACAGTTGGTGTGGGACTACACTTGCGTTTCAACTTTAGCCAACACCTATGTTGACTTCAGTGCTACACAAGCAGGAGGAGCTGCCAATCATCGAGAAGCGACCAAGTCACGTAAATACAGAGACCTTGAGCACCACTACAATTTTGTCCCCATTGCCTCAGAGACACTTGGTGCCTGGGGTAAAAGTGCTGCTAGCTTTTTGAAGGAGTTGGGGTCTAAGCTAATCGAAACAACTAGAGACCCTAGAGCTGCCAGTTTTCTTTTTCAGCGCCTTAGTGTGGCAATCCAGAGAGGAAATGCTCACTGCATCCATGGTTCCTGCCCGCCATCTGAGGAGCTGGAGGAGCTGTTCAACTTGTGACAAGCAGCCTTGTACCCTGCATGTAATTAATATTGTAATTTTTTTTGTGTAATGACATTTTCAAATAAAGTTAGATAAATATACACACATACCAAAAGAATAGGGGTGGTAGGAGAAGAAAATATCAAAGTGTTCAGTGAGGATCCACAAGGTCTTCTCTGAGTACTCTTTATTTTCTTCTCCGAGGCTATGGGTCCCTACACTTGCACCAGAGGTGGTACCCCTCCTATATATATATATATATATATATATATATATATATATATATATATATATATATATATATATATATATATATATATATATATATATATATGTGTGTATATCACGAAAATAAACACGTGATTAAGAATGTGACAATGTCAGACCACGGAGGAAAAATGAAACAGGAAATTTCCTTAAGTACTTTCGTATATTAAATACATCTTCAGAAGGTCCAAACCTTCTGAAGATGTATTTAATATACGAAAGTACTTAAGGAAATTTCCTGTTTCATTTTTCCTCCGTGGTCTGACATTGTCATATATATATATATATATATATATATATATATATATATATATAAGCCTATACTTGCATAAACCACAAGTGAAGATAAACAATCTTTGGACAACACCCACCAGTGGGACTCGAACCCAGAAAGCACAACTACCTTCCAGTAGCTGGCATAACTAGTATGCTTTAACCCACTACGCCATCAGACCTTACAAAAGAAGTAGATAGTTCGAGATATATATCTCAAACATCTCTACCTCCCGAAGGCACCAGATGAGTGAGGGGTCAGTCTGCATTTTTCGTCAAGCCACTGTCAATGTGAGAGAACTCGTGTCCAGCTTATAAGCCTATACTTGCATAAACCACAAGTGAAGATAAACAATCTTTGGACAACACCCACCAGTGGGACTCGAACCCAGAAAGAACCCAGAAATATATATATATATATATATATATATTTGGACGAATGTAGTATACAGAAGTTTGCAGGTGACACTTGGTGAGCAATGGTGTGATAGAGTGTTGAGTGCACTGAGAGTCGGTACAGTATCTCTCAGGTGTCTGTTCTAAACCACACTTGAAAGTTGACTGGTTATTACTGTTGTTGCTATAGATTCAGCTACTGGGAACAAAAAGTTCCAAGTAGCACGGGCTATGGTGAGCCCGTAGTGGACTTACCTGGCACTGGAGCGGGGCTGTAACTTCTGGTTATTACTGTTGTTGTTATAGATTTAGCTACTCGGAACAAGTTCCAAGTAGCACGGGCTATGGTGAGCCCGTAGTAGACTTACCTGGCACAGGAGCGGTGCTGGGTTTATTACCGATTGATTGATTGCTGAAGATTAAGCCACCCAAAAGGTGGCACGGGCATGAATAGCCCGTAAGTGGTGGCCCTTTTGAGCCATTACCAGTATCAATAGCTGATACTGGAGATGTGGAGGTGCGACTGCACCCTGCGTGACGGGAGATGTCTCCCGCGTGAATGTGTTAAGATGAACATGAAGCCACCCAAAAGGTGGCACGGGCATGAGTAGCTCGTAAGTGGTGGCCCTTTTGAGCCATCACCAGTATCAATAGATGATACTGGAGATCTCTGGTGGTGCGACTACACCCTGCGTGACAGGAGATGTCTCCCGGAACAAATGGTAACCAAATGGTGGTTATTACTGATTGATTGATTGATGAAGATTAAGCCACCCAAGAGGTGGCACGGGCATGAATAGCCCGTAAGTGGTGGCCCTTTCGAGCCATTACCAGTATCAAAAGATGATACTGGAGATCTGTGGAGGCGCAACTGCACCCTGCGTGACGGGAGATGTCTCCCTGACCAAGTGGTGACCAAATGGTGGTTATTACCGGCTTCTCTTTTGCTTATATGCTCGGACAACACCTCACCGTTCTCCAAAGGTTGGAAGGAATTTTAACTGTAAGTAGAGAAAGGGTTTGAGTTCCGTAATTAGTGCTAATGAGAGCTTTGCTTCTCTCATTAGGCTAATGAGTTTGGAGCGAGTATATTATTGGGATAATCTACTCGCATCAAGCCTAATACTTCATATAGATTACGAAACAACACTATATACCTCAACCTTTTAATAATTCAACAAAACATGAGAGAAGCGAAGGGAGGTGACGCCAACTCTCAAGGGCCAAGCCAAGCTGGAGAGTTAGGGGTGAAGAGCAGCGGAAGATATGTTGTTGCGTGGCCAGTGGAGTAGGCGGGGCGTCCTCAAGACGAGGCGGGGCGACCTCACGACAAGGAGGGACGACCTCACGACCAGGAGGGGCGACCTCACGACCAGGAGGGGCGACCTCACAACGAGGAGGGGCGACCTCACGACGAGGCGGAGCGACCTCAAAATGGGGAGGGACGATCTCAAGACAGGGCGGGGCGATCTCAAGACGGGGGCGGGGCGACCTCAAGACGGGGCGGGACGACCTCAGGAGAGGGCTGGGCGACTTCAGAAGACTGCAAAGTGGCAGGAGGAAGGGGCGGAGCGGCCTCAGTCCGGGTAGAGGCGGCTTTGCGGACGCTCTAGCCAAGGAAACCTCCCTCGCCAGTAAGTGAACACCAGGTGGCACTTCCTGTTTCTGTGTTGTGGTGTTAATAGTGAGTGTAGCAGGACTCTGCCGAGGTGTACTGGGGCAGGGTTCCTGCAATAGTGCGGAGGGTGGTAATTTTTTCTGCAATGATCATTGTATATCTTGTATTGATTATTATTTAGTAATCCTTCAATAGGATTTGAAATGCATTATTATGATATTTTACGCAGGTGGATACGGGAGCACACGGCTTCTGGCTCTTGTTACCATGCTTATCTCTTTACACAGCTTATGTTAAGCCTTACCATACTAAGTTTCACTGCAACACAACCCGCCAATCGTTTCACAACCAGGTTACACAATAACTGTTGGGTGGACACGGCTAATAGTTAACGACGGGTCCGTCTAATTACCACAAGCTACCACAAGCTACACAAGCTTCAGAAAGCTTCCTGGCAATACGTTAGTAATGAATAAATATGATATGTTAGGTTAGGCTGACCTAACCTAACCTAACCTAACCTATCCTATCCTAACCTATCCTAACCTAACCTAACCTAACTTAACCAAACCAAACCCAACCTAACCTAACCGACGCTTGGATCGTCGACTTGATTTGGCGTCACCAGCTTTTTATTTTCGCCTAATTTCTTTATAAAAAGATACTTTTTCAGATTAAAATTATGTTTTTTCGTGTTGTACATTCAGCACTAACAATATAATGAGTAAATATATCATATTTATTCATTACTAACGTATTGCCAGGAAGCTTTGTGAAGCTTGTGTAGCTTGTGGTAATTAGACGGACCGTTAACGACTGGTGCCCCGTCGACGCTTCCTGCCTAAGTCTCGAACCAGTCCGAAATCGGTAACAAGGTGCAACTCATCTTCCTAAAATGATAGTACGTACATTAATTGTTTGGTGGAAAGTACCAATATTGTTACGTTTAGGCCGGAAGAGAAACAATCTTCGTCCACTCATGGTTTATTCTCAACAACAACAACAATGACGTCACAGGTATACGTTACATAGCTTACTATTTACAATGATCTAAACAAAAGAGCATCTGCTCAAAACATGCTACACTTAACGTCTGTAGTCCTCAATCCTAACTTTCCTCCCCTTTTAATTAAACTCTACTCCTACAGGTTAAGTCTGTCAGGCGGTCGTATGACTCTTCCTTATTTTCTCAACTGGGGGTCCAGGCCTGTTACTTCTGGGGAACCTTCTTCTGAATTTCTAACTGCAGAGTCCACAGGGTTAACTGTATCCCCATTACCCTCTGCCTAACCATTACCTTGCTCTGCCTCCCTGTCTCCTGCAGGTGCTGCTACCCCTTCATTATTAGGATGGGTATCACTAGTTGCCCCACCCCCTACCTAAAGGGTCTTCAAAATTCCCCGCGAACCTTGGCATGAGTTGATCTGCCAAGGTTCTTTTGTCTTTTTTTTTTTGTCTTTTCCAATTAATGTTCCCAAAACTCTGCACTTGCACGGAGAAATTCCTGCGTCCCAAGACTTCCCTAATTTTTTCTTCGACCCAGGACTTCCCAATTCCAAAATTCCGTGCATATTCTGCATCCCCCTCGATAAACAACAATTCCTCTCCCTGAGCCAACTGACTGGCCAAGCTTGTCACCTATTTCTCTTTATCTGGATCTGTCTTTACTGCTTCCATGTGCACTTTAAAGTACCTATTAAACAGTAATTCGGAAGGAGATTTACCAATAGTAGTAGAATGAACAGTTTTCTTTGATTATATAAAAATCTACAAAGCCTTGTATTAATAGTACCTTCCATAAACCGCTTTAACACTTCTTTCAAGAATCTCACTGCTTTCTCCGCCAGACCATTTGAATAAGGATTATAGGGGGCAGGTGTTACATGTTTAATACCATTTTTTCTAAAAAAAAAAAAAAAAAATCCTCCATTTCCCCAGAAACAAAATAAGGAGCATTATCTGACACAACCATATCCGGCAATCCAAAATTACAATAAGTTTTCCTTAGCAGTTCTCAAGTTAAAGATGATGTGGTGGAATTACAAACATGAACATCCAGAAATTTTGTGAATGAATCCACCACCACCAGATAATATTTGTTATCCATAGGTCCAGCATAATCCATATGAAGGCTAGACCAGGGTTTCCCAGTGCATGGCCAGGAAAGTACTGGGGCCTGGGGTTTCTGAAAAGTCTTAAAGCAAATGTGACAATTTTTTGTTACCTCAGCAATATCCTGGTCTAATTTTGGCCACCAAACCCATCTTCTAGCTTCTGCTTTCATAGCATTTATGCCATTATGGCCTACATGCAGCTGTTCCAAAATCCTACATCTTTTTTTTTTTTTTTTTTGAGATATATACAAGAGTTGTTACATTCTTGTACAACCACTAGTACGCGTAGCGTTTCGGGCAAGTCCTTAATCCTATGGTCCCTGGAATACGATCCCCTGCCGCGAAGAATCGTTTTTTCATCCAAGTAAACATTTTACTGTTGCGTTAAACAGAGGCTACAGTTAAGGAATTGCGCCCAGTAAATCCTCCCCGGCCAGGATACGAACCCATGACATAGCGCTCGCGGAACGCCAGGCGAGTGTCTTACCACTACACCACGGAGACTGCTTGATCTTAGTTAGATCTTAGTTCCCCAGGCACCACCACTCTATTCCTATACAAGAGTACATCCTGGTGAATACTAAGGTCAGCCTTTACCGCAGTATACTCTAACAATAAATTATCATTCCAACCATATTTGACATATTTCATCAACAGATTTAATTTGGAATCTCTACTAGTTGCCTTGCTAATAGCCTGGAATGAAATATCCTCAAAAGACATAGATTCCACCAGGTTAACATACTCCACTGGAATACTGGAATTTAATTCTGTCACAGGCAATCTACTTAATTCATCAGCTACTACATTATCCTTGCCTGGCTTAAATTCTAAATCATACTCAAACTGCGAGAGTAGTAATGACCATCTTTGAATTCTAGCATTAGCATTCACTGGAATTTGTTTACCTCTGCCAAACAATCCTAGCAGGGGATTATGGTATGTTCTAGCAAGAAATTTCCTACCCAGCAGAAAATACCTTTTTTTTACAGCAAATACCAAAGCTAAGGCTTCTTTGTCTAATTGAGAATAATTCTGTTCTGCAGGAGATAATTTCTTGCTAGCAAAATATGCTACTTTATCCTGACCATCTACTTCCTGTAATAATACACAAGCCACTCCTACTGGGGGAAGAATCTACCTCCAGAGTTATAGGGAGTCTACCAATAAAATTAATGAGCACTGGAGAATTTAACAATTCCTGCTTAATATTCCTGAAGGCATTCTCCTCTCTTGCTGCCCACTTAAATCTAGCCCCTTTTTCAACAATTCATACAAGGGCGCTAATTTTGTTGAAAAGGTCTTCACGAACTTAAAAAATATGTTACCATCCCAACAAAAGACTGTACTTCCCCTACTGATGTTGGGGCTGGAGCATCTCAAAATTCCAATTCAAATTCAAATTCAATTGTTTATTCAGGTAAAGAACATACATACAAGGGGTGATACAAATATTGATGAATTTAAAGATAGAGCTAGTACATACAATGCCTAAAGCCACTATTATGCAAAGCGTTTCGGGCAGGAAAAACACTAAAGACTAAAACTTAATACTAATTGAGATTAAATATAAAATGTGTTGAGAAAATATAAAAATAAAAAATGGGGGAACATGGCAGAAAAACAGCAAAAATACAGTTTGGTCGACAAACAGCATTGTTTAAAAATAACAGACACGGGTTGACATTATAGGGGTAAGGCAGGTTACAGGGAGTTAATTAGGTAGTGTTTAGTTTTTATCTTAAACTGGTTGAGAGAGGTACAGTCTTTAACATGATTGGGAAGGTCATTCCACATTTTGGGTCCCTTGATTTGTAAAGCATTTCTAGTTTGATTAAGTCGTACTCTTGGAATATCAAAAAGGTATTTGTATCTGGTGTGGTGCTTATGGGTTCTGTTACAACCTTCAATGAAGCTTTTAAGGTCAGGATTGGCATTACAGTTCAGCGTTTTATATATATATATATATATATATATATATATATATATATATATATATATATATATATATATATATATATATATATATATATATATTATATATATATATATATTATATATATATATATATATATTATATATATATATATTATATATATATATATATATATTATATATATATATATTATATATATATATATATTATATATATATATATATTATATATATATATATATTATATATATATATATATATATATATATATATATATATATATATATATATATATATATATATATATATATATATATATATATTATATATATAATACACATGAGAGGATGTGCAGTGACTTAATATCTAACATATTCAGAGATTTGAGTAGGGGTACCGAGTGATGTCTGGGGACAGAGTTGGATATTGTCCTAATAGCAGCTTTGTGTTGAGTAATTAGAGGACGTAAATGATTTTGGGTAGTAGAACCCCAAGCACAAATACCATAGTTGAGATAAGGATAGATGAGGGAGTAATAGAGCGGCACTAGGGCAGGGCGAGGTACATAATATCTGATCTTAGAAAGAATGTGAACAGTTTTTTTAACTTTTTTTGATATATTTAGAATGTGTCCCTGGAAATTCAGCTTGTGGTCAATGAGAATGCCAAGGCATTTGCCATCTATTTTGTTACAAATTTGGGTATTATTTATCCTGAGATTTATTTGATTTGAGGATTTATTGCCAAACAAAATATAGAAAGTTTTGTCAATGTTGAGGGTGAGTTTGTTGGCAGTTAGCCAAAGATGGACTTTATTTAGCTCAGTATTCACTGTAACATTTAGAGCAAGGGGGTCAAGACTGGAGTAAATGAAGGTCGTGTCGTCAGCAAATAGAATTGGTTTGAGATGTTGGGAGGCATTTGGAAGGTCATTAATGTAGATGAAAAAGAGGAGAGGGCCAAGTATGCTGCCCTGAGGAACACCAATGGTGATGGGTAGGGTGGGAGAAATTGAATTATTCACAGAAACATACTGGAGCCTGTCAGTAAGGTAAGATTTGAGGTATTGCAGGAAGTGATCTCTGACTCCATAATGATGTAATTTAAGAAGAAGGTTTTGGTGGCTGACAGTGTCAAAAACCTTACGCAGGTCCACAAATAATCCAACAGGGAACTCATTTTTATCAAGAGCTGCATGTATCATGTTAATCATACTAATTAGTGCATCGTTAGTATTTTTTTGGGTCTGAAGCCATATTGACAAGAGCTAAGTATATTGTGTTTGGGTAGATAAGAGTAAAGCTTCTTGTAGATTAGTTTTTCAAATAATTTTGGCAAGTTTGGCAGGATTGATATAGGTCTGTAGTTGTTAACATCAGTGGGATCACCTCACTTGTGGACAGGGGTTACTCTCTTTTTTTTTAGAATATCTGGAAAGGTTTGGAGTTCAAGTGACTTGTTGAAGAGCAATGCAATAGCAGGGGCTAAAGATCTGGACACTTTTTTGTAAATTAAAGTTGGTATCTCCGCAAGGGCACTAGACTTGGTTTTAAGGGAAAGGATTATCTCATTAACGTCAGTGGAATTTGCAGGCGTTAGGTACAGAGACTGTGGATAGTTACCTGTAAGATAGTCCTGAACATCAGTACTGGAAGATGGAATATCATTTGCAAGGGATGACCCAATGGGAGAGAAGAACCTATTGAACTCAAAAGCAGTATCAGAGGCTGAAAGCTGACCATCGTTATTGGACAGGAGTATTGGTTTATTATTTAAAATCTTCTTTGATCCCAATATTTGTGAAATTGTGCTCCATGTTTTCTTAAAGTTGCCCTTTGTTTGGGTAAATTTATCTTCGTAGTATTTAGTTTTGGCTCTTCTAATTATTTTAGATAGCAATGACGAGTAATTCTTTGAAAATTCTTTGGAGACGATTCCTATATATTTATACTTCTTCTCAAGGTCATGTTTTTATTAATGGATTTAAGTATTCCTTTTGTAAGCCAAGGATTGTTTAGCCTTTTAGTTGTGACTTGTTTCGTTAGCATAGGACAGTGGGTGTTATAAAGGCTGAGAGTTTTTTGAAGAAAAGATTGCACTGCTAGGTTGATGTCCCCTATGTTACCTAATTCAGACTCCCAGTTGACATTAGCAGCAGCAGCTATAAAATTGCCAATAGCAGTTTCATTGTGCAGCCTAAAGCTTATCTCCCTTGTTTCTAGAGGTGGTTTGTTAATGTTAGTTAGGAGAAATGTGGGGTAATGGTCTGTAGTGCTATCGATGATTATCCCTGAAGTAAGCAGAGAGGTTATGTTGGTCCAGATGTGATCAAGAGCCGTGGCAGTACTATCAGCGATTCTAGTAGGTCTAGTGATTAAGGGTATGAGGAAGCAGGAATTCATACAGTTGAGGAAGCTGGCAGCAGTAGGGTTTTCAGGCGCGCAGAGGTCAATATTAAAGTCCCCTGCGATAATTAGATGGTTTTTGTTCAGTCTGTTATCTAGTATTAGATTTCTAAGGTTAGAGTTGAATTTGGACACATCAGTGTTAGGAATTCTATAGACTGCTCCCACAGCCAGGACAGACTCGGCACCCTTGACTCTGAAACTGGCGAAGATATACTCCCCACAGTAGTCTTTAGTTCTAATTACTTTTAAGCATATTAATTCTTGGTGGTAGTAAAGAGCAGTACCACCACCTCTCGGAATTGGTCGACAGTTGTGAATTGCTGAGTAATTAGGCATGTTAAAGAGTTGAGTAGTATCCTCTTTTAACCACGTTTCAGTAAGTATAATAAAAGAAAATTTGTTGTCAATAGTTTCAATCAAGGCACTAACATCATCGAAGTGTTTACTTAGAGATCTTTCATTAAAGTTAATTACATAGATATTGTGATTATGTGTTAATACATTGTTTACATCATGTGCTGTAAAATATCTGCAAATTGATCATTAAAGTGATGATTGTCATAGATAGTGGATAAGAGGTTTAGTTCTGGGTCTATACTTGTCTGCATAAAAAGGCTGGTTGTAGGAAAACACAGGCAAAGCAAGAATGGCAAGTACAAAATAACATTTTGATATAAAAGGGGGAATAATAAAAATATAAACAAGACTATACAAGACAAACACAAAATGAACAAAAAAAAGAAAAATGAGATAGATTGCTTACAAGTACTCTCAGGTACACTGTAAGTAATAATTTGCATTTTGAGACACATCAAAGCCAGGGGTACAATGGAGTAAGTGAGTATGGCGAGGCTAGGCAACCTAGGTAATAAATGAAATCAAAGAAAAAAGTTGAATAATAAACATAGGCAAATTTAAGCTAATGATTATTAACTATAAATAGTTTAGTTATGATCCTATAATTATTAAGAACTAAAGAAAATATTAATGCACTCAATTAATTAATTTCCAATAAATGACTAATAAAAATTAATTTAACATTTAATTTAAAAAAGTGTAACAAAGAGACTTTGGGTACCTTGCCCGCACTAGGTGACAAGGAGGTTAATTATGTTGACTCATTGAGAGTGATAATAAGGTGAGACAAACCACATTGGGAGAGGAAAGTGTTGAGGTTCTCCTCATTAGTAATTGTAAACATTTTACCTCCTGAAGTCTTTCTCACTTTAATCAAGCCATCTCTAACGAAGCACTGATGAATCGCATCTGAGTTTTGATGACAGATTTGACGCAGGCGGTAGAGGAGTTGCTGTCTTTTTCTGGTCAAACACTCATTGATGTATATTCCCTGCCGTTGGGATGCAGCTGTCCGGACAAGATGCGATTTTATGGACTGGGAAGCCAGCTTGAGGCGATTTTTTTTGCTGTTTTTCTCCTGATGAATTCTTTTTGCCTACTCCGTAGGCAGCAATAATGTCTGTTTTATTTAGTGACACACAATTCGTCTTTTATGAGAGCATGAACTATTTCAATACACTTTTCACCTTCATGTTCCACAGGAATATCTTAGGACGACACAACAACAGAGTTAAGCAGCTTTTGCTGGTCTTGTTCATCCTGGGAGATGGAATGTTGGGCGGATAATATACTGATACATGCAGACATTTTGTTGAGAGCTTCCTCTGTTTTTTTATGGCTATCTACTATAGCAGCTACATCTTTGTGAGAAGGAGTAAAGCCCTTACCAGAAATATGATACCCCAGGTATTCAATGGCCCTGGTCTTCAATGTTGTTTTACCCTTATTAATCTTCACATTGTGCTCTTGCAGGAGATTCAAAAACTGTTCTAATCAAATATCATGCACTTCTGTATTCTCCCTACATACAATAATGTCATCTAAAAAGCTATCCATACCCTCAATGTTTTCAGACAACTGGAACATGAATCTCTGAAAAATTGCTGGAGACGAGGAGAGTCCAAAAGGAAATCTTTTATACTTAAATAATCCCTTGTGGGTATTAATCACTAACAATTTCTGACTCTTCTCCTCTACAGGAATTTGCAAGTAAGCATCTTTCAGGTCAATCTTAGAAAAGATTGTTCCCCCTTGCAGACCACTGACAACAACTCACCTATTTTAGGTAAAGGTACTTCTCACAATGAATGTGGTTATTTAATTCTTTAAAATCTGCACAGATTCTCATGGATTTTCGGTCTTCAACACTGGTGTGATTGGGGCTGCCCACTCACTATGTGTAATTTGCTCTAAGATGCCTGCTGCCACCTGCCTTTCCAGGGCTGATTCTACCAGTTGCTCGTAATGGAACAGAACTGTTCCTGAATTAAGAAAATTAGGTGAAGCCCCACTTTTCAGGTGAATTTTTCTCACCCATTCTATTAATTGGCTTACCTGCCTCCACTGAATATTTTTCAACATATCTTGGGCACTATTGTTTTAACTATCGACAATTCATCTAGGCCCGCCAAGAAAATTCCCACCTTCTCCATGAGATCCTTACCACATAGGCTAGGATTATGTGAATCCACTACATAAAAATCCTGGAGAATTTCTTTTTCATTATAGCCTACTTTTGCCGACACCTTGCCATAGACCTTAATCAGCATATTATCGTATGCACTTTATGATTTTCTTCAGAGTTTTACATTCAATTGCAAGGTATATGCCCAATCTCTAGACAATGTTGACACTGCAGCACCAGTGTCCAGTTCCAAGGGAACTAACTTCCTATTAATTACAAAATTCACTGCTTGTGACTTCACCGAACATACCTTTTCTTTCACCAAATATAGTCTGCTTTTCTCACCTGCAGCTTCTTTAGACGGGTTACCTTCCTCTACTGCCTTGACCACAGTACCACTACCTCTTCTTCCTGCATTCCCTGGTCGTCTCCTCTCCCAGGCTTTGCTATTTCAGTTCATGTATTCTCTACACTCTTTTCTCAAGTGCCCCTCCTTGTTACAAAAGTTGCATATGTAGTCACGAAACTTGCACTTGCTACTACTGTGCTCGTACCCACGGTGTTTACATCTGGTCTAGCCCTCTACGACCATAATTTCTTGAGTAGTAGATTTCTTATTTCAAAAGCTCTTTCCAGGTTCAAAATCTTCTCTAGCACTGTCCATAAAGTGATCGATTGTAGATCCATGTTTTCTGCCATCAGGTTAGGGAAAAATATCTCATTTTCTACTGCCATGAACAACCGTTCCCTCACCCGGCCGTCAAACTGTGTTCCAAAGTTGCAGTGGTTAGCCAATGCCTTCAATTCTGCATATAAATCCTGTAAAAGATTCCTGCTGCTTTTTCGTCCTCTTCTGGAAATCCTTCAAACTTCTGTGATATGAAGGTTTCACAACATAATGACGTTTAAGCAGGGTAATCAGATCTTCATGTGGAGTGGCGCTTGTGCACACAAGTTACCCAGGACATTATATACTTCTGTACCCAGTGAAACTAAGAGTACCACTTTCTTGTTGGCGTCCTCCTTAAGCTCATGGTACTGGAAGTTTGCTTCCAGCAGGCTGAGCCATAGGTCCAATGAGATCTTGGTGGCATTAAACGGCTCCATTGAGATGAGCGCGGTAGTGTAATAACCCTTGACTCTGTAATCTCTCTGAACGCTATCCCTGTTGTAATTCTCTTTCTCTCTTCACTCAATAACCCAGGCCCTACTGTGTAGTGGGTATTATGGCGAATTAGTCATATACGCCAGCTGTGTGATGCTTGTATCTCGAGATCCCTCACTTGCCTGGGATTTATAAATGGTAATATTGAAACAGATTTTTTGGTGGTTAATAATTTTTTTCAATGGATACAGGTCCTCTAGTACGTAAAACGTTCGCCTATTTCTAAAACCTATTTCACCTAACACAATCATACCTACCCTATCCCAACCTAACCTAACCCATCCCAACCTAACCTATCCCAACCTAACCCAATCCAACCTAACCTAATAAAACCTAACTTATCCCATCCTAATCAAGCCAAACCTATCCCAAGCTAATCAAGCCTAACCCATCCCGTCATAACATAACCTAACACAGCCATAAACGTCGACAAATGTAAAGTAGCAATGAGCAAATAATCGAATTTCTGAAATCAGTACTTTAACTGCTATGACGATACTTAGGGTAACCTATTCCACCCCTGCACTGACGCCCTCCAAGCCTCTTTTATCGAAGGTAACCATCCCTCAAAACTAATTACAAAAACTGCAACTAAACTCAGAATGTATCAGATTAATGATCTCTAACAAGGGGAAACAACAACGTCACTTCCCTGCACCATGGATGATCACCCCTTTCCAAATTACTATCCCGCGCAAAAGGTAATTAAAGAACAACCCTTGCTTCGAGTTCAGGCAAATAACCAACCCGTCCTCGACTCAAGTCCATTACATCCAGCGGTCAACCCCACAGACGCATTCATAATTTTTTACATGCTGTTCATTCAAAATGGGAATTTTCTCAAATATAAATTAATATTATAATATATTAGCATAGTGGGCATATATAGGCATAGGTTAGGTTAGGTTTGGTATTTAGGTTTTATTGGCGATTATTTTTATTTGTAGTACGTGGGTGAAGCACTTACAGCGTTGTGGTTTGAACAAAATTCGTCAATGAAGCACTTGTTCCGGAAAGGTTCGAACGAAATCCTTTCGGTTTACACACGTGAGTCGTGTGTAAACCGTTTTTCATTCATAAACAAGGGGTTTGGCGGATTCATGGGATGGACTTTGGGTCTTTGTTTGGAGGACGGGCTGGTTTATGAAAGAAAAATTATTTACACACGACTCACAACTGATGACGTCCGAACACTTCCGGAACAAGTGCTTCGCTGACGATTTTTGTTCGAACCACAAAGCTGTACATGCTTCACCCACGTACTACAAATACAAATAATCGCTAATAGAACCCAAACACCTAACCTAACTTAACCAGTGCCTAAGTGTGCACAATATGCTAATATATACAGTAATAATATTAATTTATATTTGAGAAAAGGGTTGTTTCGAACGAACAGATTGTTAATATTGATGAATGCGTCTTTGAGGTCGACCACTGGACAGAACAGACTTGGTCTGAGGACGGGTTGAACCATTTACACTAATGGTCCCATACATCACTGCACTGTTGTTGCCGGCATCATGCACCAGCACCAACATCATGCACCAGCACCAACATCATGCACCAGCACCAACATCATGCACCACCACCAACATCATGCACCAGCACCAACATCATGCACCACCACCAACATCATGCACCAACACCAACATCGTGCACCAGCACCAACATCATGCACCAGCACCAACAACATGCACCAGCACCAACATCATGCACCAGCACCAACATCATGCACCAGCACCAACATCATGCACCAGCACCAACATCATGCACCAGCACCAACAACATGCACCAGCACCAACATCATGCACCAGCACCAGCACCAACAACATGCACCAGCACCAACATCATGCACCAGCACCAACAACATGCACCAGCACCAACAACATGCACCAGCACCAGCACCAACAACATGCACCAGCACCAACATCATGCACCAGCACCAACAACATGCACCAGCACCAGCACCAACAACATGCACCAGCACCAACAACATGCACCAGCACCAACAACATGCACCAGCACCAACAACATGCACCAGCACCAGCATCATGCACCAGCACCAGCACCAACATCATGCACCAGCACCAACAACATGCACCAGCACCAACAACATGCACCAGCACCAACAACATGCACCAGCACCAACATCATGCACCAGCACCAACAACATGCACCAGCACCAACAACATGCACCAGCACCAACATCATGCACCAGCACCAACATCATGCACCAGCACCAACAACATGCACCAGCACCAACATCATGCACCAGCACCAACATCATGCACCAGCACCAGCACCAACAACATGCACCAGCACCAACAACATGCACCAGCACCAACAACATGCACCAGCACCAGCACCAACATCATGCACCAGCACCAACAACATGCACCAGCACCAACAACATGCACCAGCACCAACAACATGCACCAGCACCAACATCATGCACCAGCACCAACAACATGCACCAGCACCAACAACATGCACCTGCACCAACAACATGCACCAGCACCAACAACATGCACCAGCACCAACAACATGCACCAGCACCAACAACATGCACCAGCACCAACATCATGCACCAACAACATGCACCAGTTCCAACAACATGCACCAGCACCAACAACATGCACCAGCACCAACAACATGCACCAGCACCAACAACATGCACCAGCACCAACAACATGCACCAGCACCAACAACATGCACCAGCACCAGCACCAACAACATGCACCAGCACCAACAACATGCACCAGCACCAGCACCAACAACATGCACCAGCACCAGCACCAACAACATGCACCAGCACCAACAACATGCACCAGCACCAACAACATGCACCAGCACCAACAACATGCACCAGCACCAACAACATGCACCAGCACCAACAACATGCACCAGCACCAACAACATGCACCAGCACCAACATCATGCACCAGCACCAACAACATGCACCAGCACCAACATCATGCACCAGCACCAACAACATGCACCAGCACCAACATCATGCACCAGCACCAACAACATGCACCAGCACCAACAACATGCACCAGCACCAACAACATGCACCAGCACCAACATCATGCACCAGCACCAACAACATGCACCAGCACCAACAACATGCACCAGCACCAACAACATGCACCAGCACCAACAACATGCACCAGCACCAACAACATGCACCAGCACCAACAACATGCACCAGCACCAACAACATGCACCAGCACCAGCACCAACATCATGCACCAGCACCAACAACATGCACCAGCACCAACATCATGCACCAGCACCAACAACATGCACCAGCACCAACATCATGCACCAGCACCAACATCATTCACCAGCACCAGCACCAACAACAGGCACCAGCACCAACAACATGCACCAGCACCAACAACATGCACCAGCACCAACATCATGCACCAGCACCAGCACCAACAACATGCACCAGCACCAACATCATGCACCAGCACCAGCACCAACAACATGCACCAGCACCAACAACATGCACCAGCACCAACAACATGCACCAGCACCAACATCATGCACCAGCACCAACAACATGCACCAGCACCAACAACATGCACCAGCACCAACAACATGCACCAGCACCAACAACATGCACCAGCACCAACAACATGCACCAGCACCAACATCATGCACCAGCACCAGCACCAACAACATGCACCAGCACCAACATCATGCACCAGCACCAACAACATGCACCAGCACCAACAACATGCACCAGCACCAACAACATGCACCAGCACCAACAACATGCACCAGCACCAACAACATGCACCAGCACCAACAACATGCACCAGCACCAACAACATGCACCAGCACCAACATCATGCACCAGCACCAACAACATGCACCAGCACCAACATCATGCACCAGCACCAGCACCAACAACATGCACCAGCACCAACATCATGCACCAGCACCAGCACCAACAACATGCACCAGCACCAACAACATGCACCAGCACCAGCACCAACAACATGCACCAGCACCAACATCATACACCAGCACCAGCACCAACAACATGCACCAGCACCAACAACATGCACCAGCACCAGCACCAACAACATGCACCAGCACCAACATCATGCACCAGCACCAGCACCAACAACATGCACCAGCACCAACATCATGCACCAGCACCAGCACCAACAACATGCACCAGCACCAACAACATGCACCAGCACCAACAACATGCACCAGCACCAACATCATGCACCAGCACCAACAACATGCACCAGCACCAACATCATGCACCAGCACCAACAACATGCACCAGCACCAACATCATGCACCAGCACCAGCACCAACAACATGCACCAGCACCAACATCATGCACCAGCACCAGCACCAACAACATGCACCAGCACCAACAACATGCACCAGCACCAACAACATGCACCAGCACCAACATCATGCACCAGCACCAACAACATGCACCAGCACCAACAACATGCACCAGCACCAGCACCAACAACATGCACCAGCACCAACAACATGCACCAGCACCAACAACATGCACCAGCACCAACAACATGCACCAGCACCAACATCATGCACCAGCACCAGCACCAACAACATGCACCAGCACCAACATCATGCACCAGCACCAACAACATGCACCAGCACCAACAACATGCACCAGCACCAACAACATGCACCAGCACCAACAACATGCACCAGCACCAACAACATGCACCAGCACCAACAACATGCACCAGCACCAACATCATGCACCAGCACCAGCACCAACAACATGCACCAGCACCAACAACATGCACCAGCACCAACAACATGCACCAGCACCAACATCATGCACCAGCACCAACAACATGCACCAGCACCAACAACATGCACCAGCACCAACAACATGCACCAGCACCAACAACATGCACCAGCACCAACAACATGAACCAGCACCAACAACATGCACCAGCACCAACAACATGCACCAGCACCAACATCATGCACCAGCACCAACATCATGCACCAGCACCAGCACCAACAACATGCACCAGCACCAACAACATGCACCAGCACCAACAACATGCACCAGCACCAACATCATGCACCAGCACCAACAACATGCACCAGCACCAGCACCAACAACATGCACCAGCACCAGCACCAACAACATGCACCAGCACCAACATCATGCACCAGCACCAGCACCAACAACATGCACCAGCACCAACATCATGCACCAGCACCAGCACCAACAACATGCACCAGCACCAACATCATGCACCAGCACCAGCACCAACAACATGCACCAGCACCAACAACATGCACCAGCACCAGCACCAACAACATGCACCAGCACCAACATCATGCACCAGCACCAGCACCAACAACATGCACCAGCACCAACATCATGCACCAGCACCAACAACATGCACCAGCACCAACATCATGCACCAGCACCAGCACCAACAACATGCACCAGCACCAACATCATGCACCAGCACCAGCACCAACAACATGCACCAGCACCAACAACATGCACCAGCACCAACATCATGCACCAGCACCAACAACATGCACCAGCACCAACAACATGCACCAGCACCAACAACATGCACCAGCACCAACATCATGCACCAGCACCAACATCATGCACCAGCACCAACATCATGCACCAGCACCAGCACCAACAACATGCACCAGCACCAACATCATGCACCAGCACCAGCACCAACAACATGCACCAGCACCAACATCATGCACCAGCACCAACATCATGCACCAGCACCAACATCATGCACCAGCACCAACATCATGCACCAGCACCAACATCATGCACCAGCACCAACATCATGCACCAGCAATAGCACCAACATCATGCACCAGCACCAGCACCAACATCATGCACCAGCACCAACATCATGCACCAGCACCAACATCATGCACCAGCACCAACATCATGCACCAGCACCAACATCATGCACCAGTACCAACATCAGGCGCCAGCACTAACATCATGCACCAGCACCAACATCATGCACCAGCACCAACATCATGCACCAGCACCAACAACATGCACCAGCACCAACATCATGCACCACCACCAGCACCAACAACATGCACCACCACCAACATCATGCACCAGCACCAACACCAACATTATGCACCAGCACCAACATCATGCACCAGCACCAACATCATGCACCAGCACCAGCACCAACATCATGCACCAGCACCAACAACATGCACCAGCACCAACATCATGCACCAGCACCAACAACATGCACCACCACCAACATCATGCACCAGCACCAGCACCAACATCATGCACCACCACCAACATCATGCACCAGCACCAGCACCAACATCATGCACCACCACCAACAACATGCACCAGCACCAACATCATGCACCACCACCAGCACCAACATCATGCACCAGCACCAACATCATGCACCAGCACCAACATCATGCACCACCACCAGCACCAACAACATGCACCACCACCAACATCATGCACCAGCTCCAACATCATGCACCAGCACCAACATCATGCACCAGCACCAACATCATGCACCAGCACCAACATCATGCACCAGCACCAACATCATGCACCAGCACCAACAACATGCACCAGCACCAACATCATGCACCAGCACCAACAACATGCACCATCACCAACATCATGCACCAGCACCAACATCATGCACCAGCACCAACATCATGCACCACCACCAACATCATGCACCAGCACCAACATCATGCACCACCACCAACATCATGCACCAGCACCAACATCATGCACCAGCACCAACATCATGCACCAACACCAACATCATGCACCAGCACCAGCACCAACATCATGCACCAGCACCATCACCAACATCATGCATCAGCACCAACATCATGCACTAACACCAACATCGTGCACCAGCACCAACATCGTGCACAAGCACCAACATCATGCACCAGCACCAACATCATGCACCAGCATCAACATCATGCACCAGCACCAACATCATGCACCAGCACCAACATCAGGCGCCAGCACCAACATCATGCACCAGCACCAACATCATGCACCAGCACCAACATCATGCACCAGCACCAACATCATGCACCAGCACCATCACCAACATCATGCACCAGCACCAGCACCAGCACCAACATCATGCACCAGCACCATTACCAACATCATGCACCAGCACCAGCACCAACATCATGCATCAGCACCAACATCATGCACCAGCACCAACATCATGCACCAGCACCAGCACCAACATCGTGCACCAGCTCCAACATCATGCACCAGCACCAACATCATGCACCAGCACCAACATCATGCACCAGCACCAACAACATGCACCAGCACCAACATCATGCACCAGCACCAACAACATGCACCATCACCAACATCATGCACCAGCACCAACATCATGCACCAGCACCAACATCATGCACCACCACCAACATCATGCACCAGCACCAACATCATGCACCAGCACCAACATCATGCACCAGCACCAACATCATGCACTAGCACCAGCACCAACATCATGCACCAGCACCATCACCAACATCATGCATCAGCACCAACATCATGCACTAACACCAACATCGTGCACCAGCACCAACATCGTGCACCAGCACCAACATCATGCACCAGCACCAACATCATGCACCAGCATCAACATCATGCACCAGCACCAACATCATGCACCAGCACCAACATCAGGCGCCAGCACCAACATCATGCACCAGCACCAACATCATGCACCAGCACCAACATCATGCACCAGCACCAACATCATGCACCAGCACCATCACCAACATCATGCACCAGCACCAGCACCAACATCATGCACCAGCACCATCACCAACATCATGCACCAGCACCAGCACCAACATCATGCACCAGCACCAACATCATGCACCAGCACCAACATCATGCACCAGCACCAACATCATGCACCAACACCAACATCATGCACTAACACCAACATCGTGCACCAGCACCAACATCATGCACCAGCACCAACATCATGCACCAGCACCAACGTCATGCACCAGCACCAACATCATGCACCAGCACCAACATCATGCACCAGCACCAACATCATGCACCAGCACCAACATCATGCACGAGCACCAACATGGTGCACGAGCACCAACATCATGCACCAGCACCAACATCATGCACCAGCACCAACATCATGCACGAGCACCAACATGGTGCACCAGCACCAACATCATGCACGAGCACCAACATGGTGCACGAGCACCAACATCATTCACCAGTACCAACATCGTGCACCAGCACCAACATCATGCACCAGCACCAACATCAGGGAGGGAGGGAGGTAAGGACTTTAGGAGTGTGGGCGAGGAGTGAGTTTGATCCCGCACAGACCCCACCGCCCGGGTTACCATAGGATGGAGTCTGGCGGCCCTACCGACGCTCCTTGCCCCCCAGGCTTTACTCACCCGCAAAACTCTTCACGCCCATGACTGTAGCCTGGCGGCCCTCCCCCAGTCCCCAACGCGGTTCACGCCCATGACTATAGCCTGGCGGCCTCCTCCCCAGTTCCCCAACACAGTTCACGCCCATGACTGTAGCCTGGCGGCCCTCCTCCAGTCCCCAACGCGGTTCACGCCCATGACTGTAGCCTGGCGGCCTCCTCCCCAGTTCCCCAACACAGTTCACGCCCATGACTGTAGCCTGGCGGCCCCCCCCCCAGTCCCCAACACAGTTCACGCCCATGACTGTAGCCTGGCGGCCCCCCCCCAGTCCCCAACACTGTTCACGCCCATGACTATAGCCTGGCGGCCCCCCCCCACAGTCCTCAACACGGTTCACGCCCATGACTGTAGCCTGGCGGCCCCCCCCAGTCCCCCAACACAGTTCACGCCCATGACTGTAGCCTGGCGGCCTCCCCTCAGTCTTCAATACGGTTCACGCCCATGACTGTAGCCTGGCGGCCCCCCCCACAGTCCTCAACACGGTTCACGCCCATGACTGTAGCCTGGCGGCCCCCCCCAGTCCCCCAACACAGTTCACGCCCATGACTGTAGCCTGGCGGCCCCCCCCCAGTCCTCAATACGGTTCACGCCCATGACTGTAGCCTGGCGGCCCCCCCCCCACAGTCCTCATCACGGTTCACGCCCATGACTGTAGCCTGGCGGCCCCCCCCAGTCCCCCAACACAGTTCACGCCCATGACTGTAGCCTGGCGGCCCCCCCCACAGTCCTCAACACGGTTCACGCCCATGACTGTAGCCTGGCGGCCCCCCCCCAGTCCCCCAACACAGTTCACGCCCATATGTCTGTAGCCTGGCGGCCCCCCCCCAGTCCTCAACACAGTTCACGCCCATGACTGTAGCCTGGCGGCCCCCCCCCCCAGTCCCCCAACACAGTTCACGCCCATGTCTGTAGCCTGGCGGCCCTCCCCCCCAGTCCTCAACACAGTTCACGCCCATGTCTGTAGCCTGGCGACCCTCCCCCAGTCCCCCAACACTGTTCACGCCCATGACTATAGCCTGGCGACCCTCCCCCAGTCCCCCAACACTGTTCACGCCCATGGCTTAGGTATTGCCCGAAACTCTTTGCGTAATAGGGATTTGATTAGTTTGTGTAACTCCTGACCCTACAATTGTTCATTATTACTGCTTTGTTCTTTGTACATACATTGTTTTGAATTAGAATTTGAATTTGTATATTCTGTTGTCTAAATATAATCAGGAATCGCCTCATCCCCTCAGGGAGATTAAAATATAAATAACTCTTAAGATCCCATTATATAAGCTTGCAAATATTAATTTTGCTTCCAGAGTAAACCGGTTATATAACCTCTACGGTCGGGTTGGATTAGAGTGTGAATACCTTGACAGGGGTCATGAGGGTGATCAATGTTGCGTGCTGCCATCTGTTGGAGACGCGGGTAACGAGGGTGTTTACAGTGGTTGCCATGGTTACCGTTTCTGGCAGCGGCCTGAGACGGACCCGGACCGAGGGTTTTGTTGTAAAATTGTTCACATCCCGGCTTTCGTGTCTCGTGGGCGTGGCTTACCACAATGGATGTTTAAGCCAAGACGTTCGCTCAACAAATATTGCAAAGATAAGCGCTGACCGAACGATTTTGTTTCGGAAGATAATGTTCGCGTGAAGCAAAGGACTTTAGCCGTCAAGAGGACAATTATTATTTAGTTATTGAAACCTTTGATGGACGTGTGTGTTGGCCAGGAAATCGTCCGAAAAATATATGATCAATGAGAGTGTTGTTGGCCTGCTCGGGATGGAATATTGACCTGTAGAGCCGACCCAGCCCAGGAAGAGGGGTTGAAGTGAAAAATCCTGCGTCGTGGAGGCGAGGGAAAATGGGCGGACACGTCGAGGTAATTGTACTGTCCCCGGCCCCTGCCGAAGAGGAGGAGGAGGCGCAGGTGGAGACGCAGGAAGGGGCGCTGAAGGGGAAGCAGGATCAAGAATTGTGGCGGCAGATTAAACGTGTCCCCTTGGGAACCAAAGTTCTGACAAGATGCCTTACTCTTTCCTCTCCAGGAGACAGAAGAAGTGGAGAGAACAGCAAGGAGAGAGGAGGAGGAGGAGGAGCAGACAGCGAGGACAGAGGAAGAGAAGGAGAGAGAGAAGCAAGTGAAGCAACAGGAGAGCGAGCTAATGGATATGAAGGACCCAAGAGAGAAATGCAGAAGGGCGTGAGCAGCCCAGGGGCAGCCCTGGCTGATGGGAAGAAAGGCAGTGAGGGGCGGAGAGTGACGGAAGGGGGCCGGGGTAGGGTGGTGAGGGTTGGCGAACAGGGTTCCCGAGGGGCGGCTCGTCTGGGGCAGCAGCCCAGGAGCCTCAGTTCGGGTAGAGGCGGCGTGGCGGACGCTCCAGCCAAGGGAACCTCCCTCGCCAGTAAGTGAACACCAGGTGACACTTCCTGTTTCTGTGTTGTGGTGTTTATAGTGAGTGTAGCAGGACTCTGCCGAGGTGTACTGGCGCAGGGTTCCTGCAGGAGTGCGGAGGTGGTCAAGTGGTTCTCCAGTGACCATGTGTTGTGGTCGTTAATGAAGTTGTCCTTTATCGGGTGTAGTAGTCTTCTAACGAGTATAATGATCCTTAACAAAACTGACTTTTTCAAATATTTACGCCTGTAACGCAGTACAAGATTATTGTTATTGACCCTGAACAACCCCCCTCCCCCCACCCTCTCTCATCTCCCCCAAACAACCCGAACAAAGTTTTCATAAAAATTAGCGGACAACAAATAAACTTGTTTTTCAATATAAAATTTCTTTATTATTATTCATATCCGCAATCCTTCCCGGTTACCGTTATGCGCTCTACATGAACGATGTATAGGTACGCTAGACTGTGGGGCTGACACTGGTGAACTGGAGACTGTTGTGGTGTGGGGCTGACATTGGAGACTGTTGTGGTGTGGGGCTGACACTGGTGAACTGGAGACTGTTGTGGTGTGGGGCTGACATTGGAGACTGTTGTGGTGTGGGGCTGACACTGGTGAACTGGAGACTGTTGTGGTGTGGGGCTGACATTGGAGACTGTTGTGGTGTGGGGCTGACACTGGTGAACTGGAGACTGTTGTGGTGTGGGGCTGACATTGGAGACTGTTGTGGTGTGGGGCTGACACTGGTGAACTGGAGACTTGTGGTGTGGGGCTGACACTGGTGAACTGGAGACTGTTGTGGCGTGGGGCTGACACTAGTGAACTGGAGACTGTTGTGGTGTGGGGCTGACACTGGTGAACTGGAGACTGTTGTGGTGTGGGGCTGACACTAGTGAACTGGAGACTGTTGTGGTGTGGAGCTGACACTGAAGACTGTTGTGGTGTGGGGCTGACACTGGTGAACTGGAGACTGTTGTGGTGTGGGGCTGACATTGGAGACTGTTGTGGTGTGGGGCTGACACTGGTGAACTGGAGACTTGTGGTGTGGGGCTGACATTGGTGAACTGGAGACTGTTGTGGCGTGGGGCTGACACTAGTGAACTGGAGACTGTTGTAGTGTGGGGCTGACACTGGTGAACTGGAGACTGTTGTGGTGTGGGGCTGACACTAGTGAACTGGAGACTGTTGTGGTGTGGAGCTGACACTGAAGACTGTTGTGGTGTGGGGCTGACACTGGTGAACTGGAGACTGTTGTGGTGTGGGGCTGACACTAGTGAACTGGAGACTGTTGTGGTGTGGGGCTGACACTGGTGAACTGGAGACTGTTGTGGCGTGGGGCTGACACTAGTGAACTGGAGACTGTTGTGGTGTGGAGCTGACACTGGTGAACTGGAGACTTGTGGTGTGGGGCTGACACTGGTGAACTGGAGATTGTTGTGGTGTGGGGCTGACACTGGTGAACTGGAGACTGTTGTGGTGTGGGGCTGACACTAGTGAACTGGAGACTGTTGTGGTGTGGGGCTGACACTAGTGAACTGGAGACTGTTGTGGTGTGGAGCTGACACTGGAGACTGTTGTGGCGTGGGGCTGACCCTAGTGAACGATCGGACTGTTGTGGTGTGGGGCTGACACTGGTGAACTGGAGACTGTTGTGGTGTGGGGCTGACACTAGTGAACTGGAGACTGTTGTGGAGTGGAGCTGACACTGGAGACTGTTGTGGCGTGGGGCTGACACTAGTGAACTGGAGACTGTTGTGGTGTGGGGCTGACACTGGAGACTGTTGTGGTGTGGGGCTGACACTAGTGAACTGGAGACTGTTGTGGTGTGGGGCTGACACTGGTGAACTGGAGACTGTTGTGGCGTGGGGCTGACACTGGTGAACTGGAGATTGTTGTGGCGTGGGGCTGACACTGGCGAACTGGAGACTGTTGTGGTGTGGGGCTGACACTGGAGATTGTTGTGACGTGGGGCTGACACTGGTGAACTGGAGACTGTTGTGGTGCGGGGCTGACACTGGAGACTGTTGTGGTGTGGGGCTGACACTAGTGAACTGGAGACTGTTGTGGTGTGGGGCTGACACTGGAGACTGTTGTGGCGTGGGGCTGACACTGGTGAACTGGAGACTGTTGTGGTGTGCGGCTGACACTGGAGACTGTTGTGGTGTGGGGCTGACACTAGTGAACTGGAGACTGTTGTGGTGTGGAGCTGACACTAGTGAACTGGAGACTGTTGTGGTGTGGAGCTGACACTAGTGAACTGGAGACTGTTGTGGTGTGGGGCTGACACTAGTGAACTGGAGACTGTTGTGGTGTGGGGCTGACACTGGTGAACTGGAGACTGTTGTGGTGTGGGGCTGACACTGGTGAACTGGAGACTGTTGTGGTGTGGGGCTGACACTGGAGACTGTTGTGGCGTGGGGCTGACACTGGTGAACTGGAGACTGTTGTGGTGTGGGGCTGACACTAGTGAACTGGAGACTGTTGTGGTGTGGGGCTGACACTAGTGAACTGGAGACTGTTGTGGTGTGGGGCTGACACTAGTGAACTGGAGACTGTTGTGGTGTGGGGCTGACACTAGTGAACTGGAGACTGTTGTGGTGTGGAGCTGACACTAGTGAACTGGAGACTGTTGTGGTGTGGGGCTGACACTAGTGAACTGGAGACTGTTGTGGTGTGGGGCTGACACTGGTGAACTGGAGACTGTTGTGGCGTGGGGCTGACACTGGTGAACTGGAGACTGTTGTGGTGTGGGGCTGACACTAGTGAACTGGAGACTGTTGTGGTGTGGGGCTGACACTGGTGAACTGGAGACTGTTGTGGTGTGGGGCTGACACTAGTGAACTGGAGACTGTTGTGGTGTGGGGCTGACACTAGTGAACTGGAGACTGTTGTGGTGTGGGGCTGACACTAGTGAACTGGAGACTGTTGTGGTGTGGGCTGACACTAGTGAACTGGAGACTGTTGTGGTGTGGGGCTGACACTGGTGAACTGGAGACTGTTGTGGTGTGGGGCTGACACTGGTGAACTGGAGACTGTTGTGGTGTGGGGCTGACACTGGTGAACTGGAGACTATTGTGGCGTGGGGCTGACACTAGTGAACTGGAGACTATTGTGGCGTGGGGCTGACACTAGTGAACTGGAGACTATTGTGGCGTGGGGCTGACACTAGTGAACTGGAGACTGTTGTGGTGTGGGGCTGACACTGGTGAACTGGAGACTATTGTGGCGTGGGGCTGACACTAGTGAATTGGAGACTATTGTGGCGTGGGGCTGACACTAGTGAATTGGAGACTATTGTGGCGTGGGGCTGACACTAGTGAATTGGAGACTATTGTGGCGTGGGGCTGACACTAGTGAACTGGTGTTGAACTAATGCTTATTATTGTGTATTATTCTAATCTGCTTTTGAGTCAAAATTTCTTCAATGTACCGGTAATCAATTTTTGTCAATTTTACTGTAATTATTCTACTTAAAATTATCGGTATCTGTAAAGTAAAGCTGTAAAGTACCTGTAAACATTTTTTCTCAATTTTACTGTTAAATGATCTAAAACTTATCTGTTGGTTTAAGGACTTGCCCGAAACGCTATGCGTGCTAGTGGCTTTACAAGAATGTAAATTCAACTTAATTTCTATGTTCTCTGTTAATCCCTAATTTACCCTCTTGTATATAAATAAATAAATAAATGTTTCATGTATTAGATTAAACCTATTCATCTCTTACTTGTTCTCTATATCTCTCTGTCTCGCATGTATCTCTCTGTCTTGCATGTATCTCTCTGTCTCGCATGTATCTCTCTGTCTTGCATGTATCTCTCTGTCTCCCATGTATCTCTCTGTCTCCCATGTATCACTCTGTCTCGCATGTATCTCTCTGCTTTGTGTAATATATTTCTCCATTCTCCCAGCAAAGAGGTGCCTCCCTGGTCCTTCTATACAGTCATCCTCTTGTGTCTTTGCAGATCAGGGAAGGAGAGCCTCCCCCGTCGACGTCCCTGGCTACAAGAGACACAGAACAAACAGTGGCGGCGACGACAAACAGTTGTCCATCGAGCGGAAACAGCACCGTGGAGACGTCAAAGGTTATTCCAACGACGCGAGACGCCCCGCCAGCAGCTTAAGCAGACGCCCCAACGGTGCGAGAGTCGAGGTGTCCCTCGGGCACACCCTCAACAGGAAGGGCGAGATGCGGCGGGACTCCCAGTCAAAGGGGTCCAAGTTGGCGCCGCCGGAGGGAGGATCGCGGGCCGGTTCACCGGACCTGTCGGGCGGAAAGTAAGAGTGACTATTGTGTTTTTTATAGTACTCGCCTAGATGTGCTTAAAGGGCTAAGCTTCAGCTCCTAAGAGTCCAGTTTAGTAATTATAATAATACTAATACTAATTCATTGTGTCGTGGGACAGGCTGCCAGGGTGTATTCATACACGTTAGGCTTATATGGAGGTCCCCCCCCCAATGTACAATTACGCTATCCTTTTGCGCTACCGCTCACAGGATGAGTATGGGGTGCACAATAAACAAGCCCCCTCCGGCGGCAACAATCAATCAACAAGCTGACTAACTCCTGAGTACCTAGTTGAATGCTCCTAGGTGAACAGGCGCTTTAGATAATAAGAAATGTCCCCTACCATTTCTTTACCGCCTGGGAATCGAATTCCGAATTCTCGATTGTGAGTCGAGAACGATTGATTTGATTGTTGCCGCCGGAGGCAGCTAGTATATTGTGCACCAAATACCAATCCTGTGAGCGGTAGCGCAAAAAGCATTACAGAGGGCACAAAATGTCTTTATGTAATAATCTAAGTGAGGTCTGATAAACAATTTCATCTATCCTTCACACCTTATAACCACAATATCAACTAGTTAGAGAGAATGTTCTATTTCAAGAGCTATATATTAACAGTAAGTCATTAGACATACATGGTAGGTCTGATCGCTAATACACAATTGTTTAAGCAGTGAAGATATAACAGTCATATAGGAGCTGTTGTTTATTATTAGTCTTCACAATACACTACTTGTTTCTTAATCTCATAAGTCGTTTATCTACTGGAAGCGAAATATAGATACAGTGTAAGGATTTCAGGTAATTTATCCATGGTAATAAGATAGGTTGCCATATCATACAGAGTGAGCTTAAATTTATCTCTAAATGGCTCAATTTTACTACAATCCAAGATATAGTGTTCGAGTGTGTGACCCTGTCTTTGTCCACAAACTTTATACTTTACTTCATCTAGATCCCTATACAAGCCGAACTGCCAGAGATACTTGTAGCCAAGTCTTATACGAGCTGTGACAACCTGACTGTATTACCGGGACCCTCTGATATATCTCTATTTGCATTTAAAGGTAGTTATAGGTAAATAAGGTAAATATATCTATATTTACATTTAAAACTGTACTGAACTTGATTCCACTATGTATATCCAATTAAGTTTTTGTTAGCTCTGACATTTGTGTCTACTTTTCATCTATGTATCGTACTTCTTTAATTCTTCACTTTAAACGTTTCTACTTTGTTTTAGCTGTCATTAGAATCCTGTATATCGGTATCATGTCCCTCTTGCGTTTCTCCTCCAGTGCGGAGAGGTCGAGTTCTCTCACCCTCTCCTCGTAGTTCAGTCACCTCAAAAATCCTGTTGCAAATCTTCGATTTTTTTGCAAGTTTTATTCCGGGGCTACTTATCCAGAGTGAGTCATGTAGAGTATATATATATATATATATATATATATATATATATATATATATATATATATATATATATATGTCGTACCTAGTAGCCAGAACGCACTTCTCAGCCTACTTTGCAAGGCCAGATTTGCCTAATAAGCCAAGTTTTCATGAATTAATATATTTTCTCTAATTTTTTTCTTATGAAATGATAAAACTACCCATTTCATTATGTATGAGGTCAATATTTTTTTATTGGAGTTAAAATTATAGTAGATATATGACCGAACCTAACCAACCCTACCTAACCTAACCTAACCTATCTCTATAGGTTAGGTTAGGTTAGGTGGCCGAAAAAGTTAGGTTAGGTTAGGTTAGGTAGGTTAGGTGGTCGAAAAAGCATTAATTCATGAAAACTTGGCTTATTAGGCAAATCAAGCCTTGCATAGTAGACTGAGAAGTGCGTTCTGGCTACTAGGTACGACATATATATATATATATATATATATATATATATATGTGTGTAGAGTATATATATACACATATATATATGTGTATTATATATATATTATATATATATATATATATATATATATATATATATATATATATATATATATATATATATATATATATATGTGTGTAGAGTATATATATACACATATATATATGTGTATTATATATATATTATATATATATATATATATATATATATATATATATATATATATATATATATATATATATATATATATATATGTCGTACCTAGTAGCCAGAACGCACTTCTCAGCCTACTATGCAAGGCCCGATTTGCCTAATAAGCCAAGTTTTCATGAATTAATTGTTTTTCGACTACCTAACCTACCTAACCTAACTTTTTCGGCTACCTAACCTAACCTAACCTATAAAGATAGGTTAGGTTAGGTAGGGTTGGTTAGGTTCGGTCATATATCTACGTCAATTTTAACTCCAAAAAAAAAAAAAATTGATCTCATACATAATGAAATGGGTAGCTTTATCATTTCATAAGCAAAAAATTAGAGAAAATATATTAATTCATGAAAACTTGGCTTATTAGGCAAATTGGGCCTTGCATAGTAGGCTGAGAAGTGCGTTCTGGCTATTAGGTACGACATATATATATATTATATATATATATATATATATATATATATATATATATATATATATATATATATATATATATATATATATGCGAACAAGCCTGAATGGTCCCCAGGACTATATGCGACTGAAAACTCAAGTCAAGCTGTAATTGTGGTTTAAAAACCATACTTACAAAGTACGTAATGTTCTACTCTTCGAATCAATTTGAAATGTGTATGAAGAATTTTGGAATCCCAGTTTGGCCTTTCCATTTTAACTTCGTTCACACCATATGCCCTTTTTACCCTATTAAATCATGATGTAACATGGTGCAAATTCTAGTTTTCTATGCTTTGCAACATTGTATGTAACAATCTTGCAACAGTGCAAGCCAGGAGGGTGCGCACGGTTTATGGCGTCATTTACCCTACTACCGGCCCTGTCCGTCTTGTGTTACTCTACCACTTGTTGTGAGTGCTGGGGGGACTCATGGTCCCATGAGACTCATTTTCTCATTGTGAGCACCATGGTCTCATTGTGAGCGCCATGGACTCATTATGAGCGCCATGGACTCATTGTGAGCGCCATGGACTCATTGTGAGCGCCATGGACTCATTGTGAGTGCCATGGACTCATTGTGAGCGCCATGGACTCATTGTGAGCGCCATGGACTCATTGTGAGCGCCATGGACACATTGTGAGCGCCATGGACTCATTGTGAGCGTCATGGACTCATTGTGAGCGCCATGGACTCATTGTGAGCGCCATGGACTCATTGTGAGCGCCATGGACTCATTGTGAGCGCCATGGACTCATTGTGAGCGCCATGGACTCATTGTGAGCACCATGGACTCATTGTGAGCGCCATGGACTCATTGTGAGCGCCATGGACTCATTGTGAGCGCCATGGACTCATTGTGAGCGCCATGGACTCATCTTGGTGTTTATTACTTGGCAAGTTACAATTTAGTGACAATTGTTTTCATTAATATTTTTCCGATCTAAAAATACTATTAAGAATTGTAAAAGTGTATTATCTCATAACTGTTCCAGCTGGTGTATGTTGCTTCCACAATTACGAACTATTACAATTCTAATCAGAAAAGCAATAAATCTTAATCCGGTTGTAATAAATTTGATAATAGTTGCAACAATTAGAATAGTTGCAATAGCAAACGCTCTACTTTGTGGCGTCTTGCAACCAACCACAAGGTCTTAACCTCCAACATCTTGCCCCTCCAGGTCACCTTCAAGTGGGAGGTCAACCCCCTCCAAGTCCCCAACGCCGGTAGACGAAAAAGCTAAATCAATCATCAATAAAACTTCTGATACAGATAAGGTGAGTGGGAGGTAGCACAGCGGGAGCTCCTTAAGCCTGCTGCTTCTGATGACGCTGGTTGTAATCTTGTGCTACTTCGATTTAACGGTGTTACCTGTCGGTGTTGCTGCTCCTGACGGCGGGAATACCACTGCTGTTCCTGGCGCTACGTCTACCCCCGCCCCCTGCTCTTGCTGCTGCCTGTTCTGCTACTGCTTATGGTACTAAAGTGGCTGCTATTTGTATTGTTATTAGTGGTGCTATTAGTATTGTTACTAGTGGTGATACTAGTATTGTCACTAGTGGGGTGCTACTAGTATTGTTACTAGTAGCACCCCACTAGTGACAATATTTATTACTATCACAGTAATAAATAATACAGTTACTATCTGTGTTATTGATGTTGTGTGGCATGGTATTGACCTACTGTTCCCCACACCACCCGAGTGCCTGGGGGTTATACTGAAAACCTAGCAAGGCTTCAGGAGAGGCCGCCACACTTCCTGTCGATTCAGTGAAAACACAGGTTGTGTACTTATTACAAGTCAAGGTGGTACAGTGGTAGAAGATGCTTCTAGTGGTCCGCTGGTCACTAGTTCGAGTCACCTAAGAGCTCTAGTTGATTTTCTCAATAATAATAATAATAATAATAATAATAATAATAATAATAATAATAATACATAGAGGAATTACACTAACGTGATATATATCAATGAGGAACTGGAGTGGGGCCGTGAGGTGGCGGGACCCCGCGACTGAGGGGCTGCCAGCCACATACTCGACCACTCTAAACGATGATTTCCGTAGAAATCGGGTTGTGTGACGGTTCCAAGTCAGTGTGCCACCCCTGACTTGGCAAAGCCAGTATACTTTTGATAATAATGATAATATTAAGTAATGGTAACGTCTTCTCACAGAGGTAATTACATGGGATAAAAATCCACGCTTGTGTATTTGTGAAATTTATGCAAGGAAATGATATCCTTACCAATAATAATATAATAATATGTTATTATATTATTATGGTTATTATTATGATTATTATTATAATAGCTGTTTCTATTACTATTATTATTATTAGAGTATTATTACTATTATTATTGATTTCTTTATTATTATTAATATTATTGTGGCCCGACCTCGTAAACAAAAGGCCAAAGTGCATTCCATCCAGCCGCCAAACCCCCTGTTTATGAATGAAAAACGGTTTACACACGACTCACAACTAATGACGTCCGAACTCTTCCGGAACAAGTGCTTCGCTGACGACTTTTGTTCCAAACACAACGCTGTAAATGCTTCACCCACGTACGGACTCCTGGTTCAACCTTGACGCCGAGCGGACGTCTGGACACCTCCTCTGCCTGGGAGCCGCTGGATCACGTCCTGTTTTCGCGTTTTGGCTTTGCTACTGCCGTTTGGCATCCCTCTTCAACGGTCCGATTTTACGACACCTGGCGCACATATCGCCTTGGGTCACGGGATTGTTGACAGATTTTTTTGGCGTGTTCTGGCTGGTTCTCCCGGCGGGGTGACGGTGTTCGGGGGCCGGCTTGGCCGAGAGGTGCCGGGGGTTGGCGGGTCTTGGTGGGTTCTTGGTGTGCCCTCAGCCGTGGTGGGCAGCCGGCTTCTGCTCTGCAGGAGGACACTGAATGACTTTTTGCGTTTTAGTTAGGGGCCGAGTTTTGGTTTTGCTACCTGGTGTTCTCTGTGTGGGGCGGGGCCGGTGCTTGTCACCCTGCGGAACTCCTGGGACTCCCCAATCATCTACCTGACTGTGCGTTTATTTGCCCTATGACATATTAGTTTCTAGTGATTGGCGTCACTCATTACGAGTTTTGGCTTGGCGTTTCACCTTTCCTGGCTTCGCGATTCACCCTTAACGGGTACGCCGGGGCGCATCCGATCCCACGATCGTCGTCGCCCCTAAATCAACAACAACAACACCCACGTACTACAAATACAAATAATCGCCAACAGAACCTAAACACCTAACCTAACCAATGCCTAAATATGCACAGTATGCTAATATATAATAATATTAATTTATATTTGAGAAAATTCCTGTTTTGAAAGAACATCATGTTAAAATTGATGAATATGTAAGTTGTAAATATATTTAGTTTCAAACGGATGTAAAAGTTCTTGTGAGACATTTAACATTAACAAATCAGTTAATAAGGTTGGTGTGTGTGGCGCAGGTGATGGCGCAGTTCGTGACCCAGGAGGGCGAGGAGGGCGGGAAGGCCAGGGGCGGCAGCGACGCCTCCGCCGCCCCCACCGCCGCCCACACCAGGTCCAGCAAGCCGCCCGTCGAGGACCGCGCACTACAAGCAGTACTCGCCGCCCGCAGGAGGAGTCTCGAGAACGCTGGCAAGGCCGAACCGGTTGGTGGGGGTGGGGTGGAGGGGATATGATGTGTGGGGGTGTGTTAGTGTGTATGAGTGTTACTGTGTTAGTGTGTGGGGGTGTGTTATTGTGTGGGAGTGGGTTATTGTGTGGGAGTGTTATTGTGTGGGTGTGTGGAAGTGTGTTAGTGTGTGGGAGTGTGTTATTATGTGGTGGTGTGTGGGTGTGTGTGTTAGTGTGTGGGTGTGTGTTAGTGTGTGGGGTGTGTTAGTGTATGGGGGTGTGGTAGTGTGTGGGGGTGTGTTGGTGTGTGGGGGTGTGTTGGTGTGTGGGTGTGTGTTAGTGTGTGGGGGTGTGTAGGTGTGTGTTAGTGTGTGGGTGTGTTATTGTGTGGGAGTGTGTTATTGTGTGGGGGGTGTGTAAGTGTGTGGGGTGTGTGTTAGTGTGTGGGGTGTGTGTTAGTGTGTGGGGTGTGTGGGGTGTGTGTTAGTGTGTGGGTGTGTGTTAGTGTGTGGGGGTGTGTTAGTGTGTGGGGGTGTGTTAGTGTGTGGGGGTGTGTTAGTGTGTGGGGGTGTGTTAGTGTGTGGGGTGTGTGTTAGTGTGTGGGGGTGTGTTAGTGTGTGGGGGTGTGTTAGTGTGTGGGGGTGTGTTAGTGTGTGGGGGTGTGTTAGTGTGTGGGGGTGTGTTAGTGTGTGGGGGTGTGTTAGTGTGTGGGGGTGTGTTAGTGTGTGGGGGTGTGTTAGTGTGTGGGGGTGTGTTAGTGTGTGGGGGGTGTTAGTGTGTGGGGTGTGTGTTAGTGTGTGGGGTGTGTGTTAGTGTGTGGGGTGTGTGGGGTGTGTGTTAGTGTGTGGGGGTGTGTTAGTGTGTGGGGGTGTGTTAGTGTGTGGGGGTGTGTTAGTGTGTGGGGGTGTGTTAGTGTGTGGGGGGTGTTAGTGTGTGGGGTGTGTTAGTGTGTGGGGTGTGTTAGTGTGTGGGGGTGTGTTAATGTGTGGGGAGTGTGTGGGTGTGTTAGTGTGTGGGGTGTGTGTTAGTGTGAGGGTGTGTGGGATGTGTGTTAGTGTGTGTTAGTGTGTGGGGTGTGTGTTAGTGTGTGTGGGGTGTGTTAGTGTGTGGGTGTGTGTGTTAGTGTGTGGGGTGTGTTAGTGTGTGGGTGTGTGTGGGTGTGTGTTAGTGTGTGGGGTGTGTGTTAGTGTGTGGGGTGTGTGTTAGTGTGTGGGGTGTGTGTTAGTGTGTGGGGTGTGTTAGTGTATGGGGGTGTGTTGGTGTGTGGGAGTGTGTTGGTGTGTGGGGTGTGTGTTAGTGTGTGGGGTGTGTGTTAGTGTGTGGGGTGTGTTAGTGTGTGGGGGTGTGTTGGTGTGTGGGAGTGTGTTGGTGTGTGGGTGTGTGTGGGTGTGTGTTAGTGTGTGGAGTGTGTTAGTGTGTGGAGTGTGTTAGTGTGTGGAGTGTGTTAGTGTGTGGGGTGTGTTAGTGTGTGGGGTGTGCAAGTGTGTGGGAGTGTGTTAGTGTGTGCATGTGTTTAGTGCCACTAAAAGGTGCAGGTGTTTGGGTATATGTGACTGGCGTGTGTACATATGTGGGTGAGACCAGGACACAATAAACAATGTTAAACAACAACCATACAGCCGTGTGCAGCCCCACCCCCCCTGAGGACGGTGTCATCAGCAACCATACAGCAGTGTGCACCCCCCCCGAGGACGGTGTCAACAACAACCATACAGTCGTGTGCACCCCCCCCCTGAGGACGGTGTCAACAACCATACAGCCGTGTGCACCCCCCCCTGAGGACGGTGTCAACAACCATACAGCCGTGTGCACCCCCCCTGAGGACGGTGTCAACAACCATACAGCCGTGTGCACCCCCCCCTGAGGACGGTGTCAACAACCATACAGCCGTGTGCACCCCCCCCTCTGAGGACGGTGTCAACAACCATACAGCCGTGTGCACCCCCCCCCCGAGGACGGTGTCAACAACAACCATACAGCCGTGTGCACCCCCCCCCCCGCCGAGGACGGTGTCAACAACAACCATACAGCCGTGTGCACCCCCCCTCGAGGACGGTGTCATCAACAACCATACAGCAGTGTGCACCCCCCCCTGAGGACGGTGTCAACAACCATACAGCCGTGTGCACCCCCCTCCTGAGGACGGTGTCAACAACAACCATACAGCCGTGTGCACCCCCCCCCGCCGAGGACGGTGTCAACAACAACCATACAGCCGTGTGCACCCCCCCCTGAGGACGGTGTCAACAACCATACAGCCGTGTGCACCCCCCCCCGAGGACGGTGTCAACAACAACCATACAGCCGTGTGCACCCCCCCTGAGGACGGTGTCAACAACCATACAGCCGTGTGCACCCCCCCCGCCGAGGACGGTGTCAACAACAACCATTCAGCCGTGTGCACCCCCCCCCTGAGGACGGTGTCAACAACCATACAGCCGTGTGCACCCCCCCCGAGGACGGTGTCAACAACAACCATACAGCCGTGTGCACCCCCCCCTGAGGACGGTGTCAACAACCATACAGCCGTGTGCACCCCCCCCCCCGAGGACGGTGTCAACAACAACCATACAGCCGTGTGCACCCCCCCCTCTGAGGACGGTGTCAACAACCATACAGCCGTGTGCACCCCCCCCGAGGACGGTGTCAACAACAACCATACAGCCGTGTGCACCCCCCCCCGAGGACGGTGTCAACAACAACCATACAGCCGTGTGCACCCCCCCCCCGAGGACGGTGTCAACAACAACCATACAGCCGTGTGCACCCCCCCCGAGGACGGTGTCAACAACAACCATACAGCCGTGTGCACCCCCCCCGAGGACGGTGTCAACAACAACCATACAGCCGTGTGCACCCCCCCCCCCGAGGACGGTGTCAACAACAACCATACAGCCGTGTGCACCCCCCCCCGAGGACGGTGTCAACAACAACCATACAGCCGTGTGCACCCCCCCCCCCCGAGGACGGTGTCAACAACAACCATACAGCCGTGTGCACCCCCCCCCCCGAGGACGGTGTCAACAACAACCATACAGCCGTGTGCACCCCCCCCCGAGGACGGTGTCAACAACAACCATACAGCCGTGTGCACCCCCCCCCCGAGGACGGTGTCAACAACAACCATACAGCCGTGTGCACCCCCCCCCCCGAGGACGGTGTCAACAACCATACAGCCGTGTGCACCCCCCCCCCGAGGACGGTGTCAACAACAACCATACAGCCGTGTGCACCCCCCCCGAGGACGGTGTCAACAACAACCATACAGTCGTGTGCACCCCCCCCTGAGGACGGTGTCAACAACCATACAGCCGTGTGCACCCCCCCCCTGAGGACGGTGTCAACAACCATACAGCCGTGTGCACCCCCCCTGAGGACGGTGTCAACAACCATACAGCCGTGTGCACCCCCCCCTGAGGACGGTGTCAACAACCATACAGCCGTGTGCACCCCCCCCCCTCTGAGGACGGTGTCAACAACCATACAGCCGTGTGCACCCCCCCCCGAGGACGGTGTCAACAACAACCATACAGCCGTGTGCACCCCCCCCCCGCCGAGGACGGTGTCAACAACAACCATACAGCCGTGTGCACCCCCCCTCGAGGACGGTGTCATCAACAACCATACAGCAGTGTGCACCCCCCCCTGAGGACGGTGTCAACAACCATACAGCCGTGTGCACCCCCCTCCTGAGGACGGTGTCAACAACAACCATACAGCCGTGTGCACCCCCCCCCCCGCCGAGGACGGTGTCAACAACAACCATACAGCCGTGTGCACCCCCCCCCTGAGGACGGTGTCAACAACCATACAGCCGTGTGCACCCCCCCCCGAGGACGGTGTCAACAACAACCATACAGCCGTGTGCACCCCCCCTGAGGACGGTGTCAACAACCATACAGCCGTGTGCACCCCCCCGCCGAGGACGGTGTCAACAACAACCATTCAGCCGTGTGCACCACCCCCCTGAGGACGGTGTCAACAACCATACAGCCGTGTGCACCCCCCCCGAGGACGGTGTCAACAACAACCATACAGCCGTGTGCACCCCCCTGAGGACGGTGTCAACAACCATACAGCCGTGTGCACCCCCCCCCCCCGAGGACGGTGTCAACAACAACCATACAGCCGTGTGCACCCCCCCCTCTGAGGACGGTGTCAACAACCATACAGCCGTGTGCACCCCCCCCCGAGGACGGTGTCAACAACAACCATACAGCCGTGTGCACCCCCCCCCCCCGAGGACGGTGTCAACAACAACCATACAGCCGTGTGCACCCCCCCCCGAGGACGGTGTCAACAACAACCATACAGACGTGTGCACCCCCCCCCGAGGACGGTGTCAACAACAACCATACAGCCGTGTGCACCCCCCCCGAGGACGGTGTCAACAACAACCATACAGCCGTGTGCACCCCCCCCCCGAGGACGGTGTCAACAACAACCATACAGCCGTGTGCACCCCCCACCGAGGACGGTGTCAACAACAACCATACAGCCGTGTGCACCCCCCCCCCGAGGACGGTGTCAACAACAACCATACAGCCGTGTGCACCCCCCCCCCCGAGGACGGTGTCAACAACATCCATACAGCCGTGTACACCCCCCCCCCCGAGGACGGTGTCAACAACAACCATACAGCCGTGTGCACCCCCCCCTCTGAGGACGGTGTCAACAACCATACAGCCGTGTGCACCCCCCCCTCCTGAGGACGGTGTCAACAACAACCATACAGCCGTGTGCACCCCCCCCCGAGGACGGTGTCAACAACCATACAGCCGTGTGCACCCCCCCCCGAGGACGGTGTCAACAACAACCATACAGCCGTGTGCACCCCCCCCCCGAGGACGGTGTCAACAACAACCATACAGCCGTGTGCACCCCCCCCCCGAGGACGGTGTCAACAACAACCATACAGCCGTGTGCACCCCCCCCTCTGAGGACGGTGTCAACAACAACCATACAGCCGTGTGCTCCCCCCCCCCTGAGGACGGTGTCAACAACAACCATACAGCCGTGTGCACCCCCCCTCTGAGGACGGTGTCAACAACCATACAGCCGTGTGCACCCCCCCCTCCTGAGGACGGTGTCAACAACAACCATACAGCCGTGTGCACCCCCCCCCCGAGGACGGTGTCAACAACCATACAGCCGTGTGCACCCCCCCCCGAGGACGGTGTCAACAACAACCATACAGCCGTGTGCACCCCCCCCCCGAGGACGGTGTCAACAACAACCATACAGCCGTGTGCACCCCCCCCCCTGAGGACGGTGTCAACAACAACCATACAGCCGTGTGCACCCCCCCCCCCGAGGACGGTGTCAACAACAACCATACAGCCGTGTGCACCCCCCCCCCGAGGACGGTGTCAACAACAACCATACAGCCGTGTGCACCCCCCCCTCTGAGGACGGTGTCAACAACAACCATACAGCCGTGTGCACCCCCCCCCCCCGAGGACGGTGTCAACAACAACCATACAGCCGTGTGCACCCCCCCCTGAGGACGGTGTCAACAACAACCATACAGCCGTGTGCTCCCCCCCCCCCCCTGAGGACGGTGTCAACAACAACCATACAGCCGTGTGCACCCCCCCCTGAGGACGGTGTCAACAACAACCATACAGCCGTGTGCACCCCCCCCCCCCTGAGGACGGTGTCAACAACAACCATACAGCCGTGTGCACCCCCCCCCTGAGGACGGTGTCAACAACAACCATACAGCCGTGTGCACCCCCCCCCCGAGGACGGTGTCAACAACAACCATACAGCCGTGTGCACCCCCCCCCCCGAGGACGGTGTCAACAACCATACAGCCGTGTGCACCCCCCCCCCCCCGAGGACGGTGTCAACAACAACCATACAGCCGTGTGCACCCCCCCCCCTGAGGACGGTGTCAACAACAACCATACAGCCGTGTGCACCCCCCCCTGAGGACGGTGTCAACAACAACCATACAGCCGTGTGCACCCCCCCTGAGGACGGTGTCAACAACAACCATACAGCCGTGTGCACCGCCCCCCCTGAGGACGGTGTCAACAACAACCATACAGCCGTGTGCACCCCCCCCCCCCCTGAGGACGGTGTCAACAACAACCATACAGCCGTGTGCACCCCACCCCCTCGAGGACGGTGTCAACAACAACCATACAGCCGTGTACACCCCCCCCCCCCCGAGGACGGTGTCAACAACAACCATACAGCCGTGTGCTCTGAGTTTCGCTAACAATATTTTATAAACTGTAATTGATTACCTGGAGGAGAGAGGGACCTCGTTGACCCAGGCAGGCGGTGCCGAGGACATCTCCCTCGGCGCTCACTTGATCACCTTTACTCTAGCGGCTGTCGTTAGAGAACTTTAGCGACCACGGTCATCAGAGGTGAACCAGGAAGGGAGACTAGGAGACCAACGCTGAGGGCAACGGGGAGGTCAATTGTGAAATCAAGGTCAACCCTAAAATCATCCCCTGAAGTTAACAGGAGAATGGGCAACGGGTACATCAACAGCTAGTTACAGTTTCCTCCGAGGTTCGTGGGTAACTAGGATCTCAGCCACGCAATATGCGAAGGTTCACAACCACGCAATATACGAAGGTTCACAGCCACGCAATATACGAAAGTTCACAGCCACGCAACATACGAAGGTTCACAGTCACGCAATATACGAAGGTTCACAGCCACGCAATATACGAAGGTTCACAGCCACGCAATATACGAAGGTTCACAGCCACGCAATATACGAAGGTTCACAGCCACGCAATATACGAAGGTTCACAGCCACACAAGAGTAATGTTCGCGAGATGTATCTCTCGCGAACATCTATTGTATCGCGAGATGTGTCGCATTATATTGTCGCTGCAGCATTATAATCGGAATTTATCAGTAATGAGTTCTAAGTCTAATCTCATTAGAGCGATTCTTAGCTCGTGGTGGAAATACGAGCTGGAGGAAGGCAAAGGTCGGATGGCGAGAACAAATTCTTGCATTAGCGTACACGACAACGTTCGTCACAACAACCAGATATAAAGTTGGACTCGGGTGAACATATCCAGCTTGAGGCTACAGAGGTAGAATTCGTAGTGAATTTGGATTCGCGAGTGAACCCACTAATCTGGCTATTCAAAGTTTGAATAATTTGGGAGATTAAAGTCCAGCCCGTCCTCAAAATAAAGACCTAAAAGTGATTCCATGCCCCAGTCAAACCCCCTGTTTATGAATGAAAAACGGTTTACACACGACTCACAACTGATGACATTCGAACAGTTTCGGAACAAGTGCTTCACCGACGAATTTTGTTCGAACTTCAGCGCTGTAAATGCTTCACCCACGTACTACAAATTCAAATAATCGCCAACAGAACCTTATCTCCTAACCTAACCTATGCCTATATATGCACAATATTCTAATATATTATAATATTAATTTTTATTTGAGAAAATTCCTGTTTTGAATGAACAGTATGTAAAAATTTATGAATGCATCTGTGGGGTCGACCGCTGGATGTAATGGACTTGAGTCGAGGACGGGTTGTAAAATATGGGACTGAATGTTTGTGGTTCGAATCTTAGTTTTTGGGTTTGTAATCTGAATTGACCAGACATTTGTTGTGCAAATCTAAGTTTTAGATACAGTTTCTGGTACATAAAGGAGGTTATGAGGAGGTGCACCTCCTCATGAACATAGGCCAAATGCTCGATAGTTCAGGCGCCAAACCTGTTTTTGAAAGAAAAACACTTACACACAACTCACAACCGGTGATATATAAACTTTTCTCGAACAATGTTTTGCTCAAGTACTACGTTCGTATCGCACATGTGTAAATGGTTCACCCCACCTCGTTCTCATCAACAAAAGCCAAATGCTCGTTAATCCAGCCTCCAAACCTCCTGTTTATAAGTGAAAAACGGATTACACACGACTCGTAACTCATGACAGTCTTAGATGTCTCAAATGGTGGTTCTCTGACGAACTGTTTGAATCACAACTCTTGTAAATGCTTCACCCACATACTTGAAATACAAATAATTGCCAATAGAACCTAAACACCTAACCTACGTCATATCACATAGAATATCTAACAAATATTAATTTCTTTATAATATTACTGTAATAATAATGATAATAATAATAATGCAATAATAATAATGTTTATTCAGGTAAAAGTACATATGAAAAGCTATTTTTAAAACAATACATTAAAATTATAAATGCATCCTTGGGGTTGGCGGCTAGTTAGCTTAGCCTGAGGACAGGTTGTTCACTCGCCAACCTGTCTTCAGGCCAGACTCGTTAAAGCGGCGGCCGTCCCCCAAGATGCATTCATCAATTTTTCCGTATTGTGTATTAAAAATTGGTTTCTTGCCATATTTAAATTAATATTCTTATATATTAAAATTCTGTGTATAGGAAGGTTAGGTTAGGTTAGCCAATTCGAACAGAGGTCGTCAGTGAAGCACTGTTCAAATAATCTTCGATCATCATGAGTTTTGAGTCATGTGTAAACCTTTTTTTCATTCACAAGCTGGATTAACGAGAATTTTTGCTTTGTTGATGAGGACGGACTGCACTCACTTACTACAACATCAACCTGTCATCAACAACAAAGGCCAAATGCTTGTTAATCCAGCTGCCAAACCCCTTGTTTATGAAACAGAAACGATTTACACACGACTCTCAGTTGATGAGGTTTTTCGAACAGTGCTTCGCTGATGAATTCTGCTCGAATCGCAATGCAGTAAATGCTTCACTCACGTACTTCAAATAAAATAATCAGAAACAGAATCTAAACACATAACTTAACCCACGCCTACCTATGCATAGAAATTTATTATTAACTTAAAAATTGGTTAAGTCTCATATATAACACACAATGTCAATATTGATGAATGAGTCTTGAGGGACGGCCGCCCCTTTAACGAGCCTGACCTGAGGATGGATTGTACACAAACAAAGCGTTATCAGCAGAACCTTAACACTTAAAAACCTTACTATATACCAAATTCTTATATATAATAAGATTAATATAAATTTGAGAAAATACGGATTTTGACTCCACACAACGTTACAGTTTATGAATACGTGGTTAGGGTGGGCATGGCTGAGCGTCGCCGGGGCAGAGGCTGGGCATGCTGGCCACGCCCCGCCCTCAAGGGTACAACACATTCTGATGACATACAAATCTGGGTTCGGGTGTCTTAAAGCTGAAGATTTTTATGGTGCTTCGTATTTGGTAATATTATATATATATATATATATATATATATATATATATATATATATATATATATATATATATATATATATATATATATATATATATATGAATAATGAAAACTCACTCCCCAGAAGTGACTCGAACCCATACTCCCAGGAGCAACGCAACTGGTAACTACAGGGCGCCTTAATCATTAAGGCGCCCTGTAGTTACCAGTTGCGTTGCTCCTGGGAGTATGGGTTCGAGTCACTTCTGGGGTGTGAGTTTTCATTCGCATATAGTCCTGGGGACCATTCAGGCTTGTTCGCATATATATATATATATATATATATATATATATATATATATATTATATATATATATATATATATATGCGAACAAGCCTGAATGGTCCCCAGGACTATATGCGAATGAAAACTCACACCCCAGAAGTGACTCGAACCCATACTCCCAGAAGCAACGCAACTGGTAACTACAGGGCGCCTTAATCCGCTTGACCATCACGGCCGTCAAAAGGAAGTGATAGCCGAGGCTATTTGAGCCACTTCCCCGACGGCAACTCGGATGGTAATCTTGGGCATAGCATTTCACCAAATCACCTCATTCTTTGGGGCACACGTGAGGAACACAAATGCGAACAAGCCTGAATGAGGTGATTTGGTGAAATGCTATGCCCAAGATTACCATCCGAGTTGCCGTCGGGGAAGTGGCTAAAATAGCCTCGGCTATCACTTCCTTTTGACGGCCGTGATGGTCAAGCGGATTAAGGCGCCCTGTAGTTACCAGTTGCGTTGCTTCTGGGAGTATGGGTTCGAGTCACTTCTGGGGTGTGAGTTTTCATTCGCATATAGTCCTGGGGACCATTCAGGCTTGTTCGCATTTGTGTTCCTCACGTGTGCCCCAAAGAATGAGGTGATTTGGTGAAATGCTATGCCCAAGATTACCATCCGAGTTGCCGTCGGGGAAGTGGCTCAAATAGCCTCGGCTATCACTTCCTTTTGACGGCCGTGATGGTCAAGCGGATTAAGGCGCCCTGTAGTTACCAGTTGCGTTGCTTCTGGGAGTATGGGTTCGAGTCACTTCTGGGGTGTGAGTTTTCATTCGCATATAGTCCTGGGGACCATTCAGGCTTGTTCGCATTTGTGTTCCTCACGTGTGCCCCAAAGAATGAGGTGATTTGGTGAAATGCTATGCCCAAGATTACCATCCGAGTTGCCGTCGGGGAAGTGGCTCAAATAGCCTCGGCTATCACTTCCTTTTGACGGCCGTGATGGTCAAGCGGATTAAGGCGCCCTGTAGTTACCAGTTGCGTTGCTTCTGGGAGTATGGGTTCGAGTCACTTCTGGGGTGTGAGTTTTCATTCGCATATAGTCCTGGGGACCATTCAGGCTTGTTCGCATTTGTGTTCCTCACGTGTGCCCCAAAGAATGAGGTGATTTGGTGAAATGCTATGCCCAAGATTACCATCCGAGTTGCCGTCGGGGAAGTGGCTCAAATAGCCTCGGCTATCACTTCCTTTTGACGGCCGTGATGGTCAAGCGGATTAAGGCGCCCTGTAGTTACCAGTTGCGTTGCTTCTGGGAGTATGGGTTCGAGTCACTTCTGGGGTGTGAGTTTTCATTCGCATATAGTCCTGGGGACCATTCAGGCTTGTTCGCATTTGTGTTCCTCACGTGTGCCCCAAAGAATGAGGTGATTTGGTGAAATGCTATGCCCAAGATTACCATCCGAGTTGCCGTCGGGGAAGTGGCTCAAATAGCCTCGGCTATCACTTCCTTTTGACGGCCGTGATGGTCAAGCGGATTAAGGCGCCCTGTAGTTACCAGTTGCGTTGCTTCTGGGAGTATGGGTTCGAGTCACTTCTGGGGTGTGAGTTTTCATTCGCATATAGTCCTGGGGACCATTCAGGCTTGTTCGCATTTGTGTTCCTCACGTGTGCCCCAAAGAATGAGGTGATTTGGTGAAATGCTATGCCCAAGATTACCATCCGAGTTGCCGTCGGGGAAGTGGCTCAAATAGCCTCGGCTATCACTTCCTTTTGACGGCCGTGATGGTCAAGCGGATTAAGGCGCCCTGTAGTTACCAGTTGCGTTGCTTCTGGGAGTATGGGTTCGAGTCACTTCTGGGGTGTGAGTTTTCATTCGCATATAGTCCTGGGGACCATTCAGGCTTGTTCGCATTTGTGTTCCTCACGTGTGCCCCAAAGAATGAGGTGATTTGGTGAAATGCTATGCCCAAGATTACCATCCGAGTTGCCGTCGGGGAAGTGGCTCAAATAGCCTCGGCTATCACTTCCTTTTGACGGCCGTGATGGTCAAGCGGATTAAGGCGCCCTGTAGTTACCAGTTGCGTTGCTTCTGGGAGTATGGGTTCGAGTCACTTCTGGGGTGTGAGTTTTCATTCATATATATATATATATTATTAGCATTACAATTTATAGGAGTGTGTCCAGGATTATTCTTATATACTGATAAGTGTCTTCCCCATTCAACTGGTTGACCCTGTTCTGTGAGTTAGTTGTTGGTCTTCACTATTTATATGGGCATGGCTTTGGCCTCGGTGGGGTCGAGTCTTATACCAATCTGCTTTGCCTCTTCACTGATACAGTCTAAGCATTTGGGTGTACGGCGCGCCGCATCCCTTCCTTTTATCATGATGACAAAGTCGTCCGCGTAGTTTAGCAGCCTGCAGTGTTGTGAGAGTTTCGGCTTCATTATTCTTTCCACTAAACATTTTAAGAGTATGGGGCTGAGTATGCGTCATTGTGGTGTACCGGCTTCAAGGAGACAGGGTTGATTGATGATTGATGGTGATTAAGCCACCCAAGAAGTGGCATGGGCTTGAATTGCCCGTAAGGAGACAAGATAGTTGTTTAGATTCAGCTACTCAGAACAAAAAGTTCCAAGCAGCACTGGTTATGGTGAGCCCATCGTACTCACCTGACACAGGAGATGTACGCCAGGGGACAGGATGTTGTTGTTTTAGATTCAGCTACACGGAACAAAAAGTTCCAAGTGCCTAAATTCTGTATTCTCTTGAGCGCAGGCGGGAGAGATACATAATAATTTACATGTGGAAAATATTAGAGGACCTGGTCCCAAACCTGCACACAGAAATAACACTACATGAGACCAGAAGGCATGGCAGGATGTGCAGAAGATCAACTCAATCAACATTAGAGGCCCGAGACTGTTCAACACGCTTCCATTACACATAAGAGGCATAACTGGCCGATCCCTCGCAGTGTTCAAGAGAGAACTTGATAAACACTTTTAAAGGATACCCGATCACCCAGGCTGTGATTTATGTAAGGCTGCGAGCAGCTGCGTCCAACAGCCTGGTTGACCAGTCCAGCAACGAGGAGGCCTGGTCGAGGACCGGGGCGCGGGGACGTTGATCGCCCGAATCATCGCAAGGTAAGGTAGCTCGGCCTATGGTGAGCCCATAAGTGGAAGCTCTTTGGAGCCATGATCAGTATCAATAGCTGATACTAACTGATACTGGAGATGTGGGATGGGGTCCGTGGACGCACCAATCCATCTAAGACCATAGGGCTGGTCAGACCGGTGAATTGATGGGGTTCACACGTCGTTCACAGCTGAGTGCCACAGGAGTCAGCAGGGCTGTCGACGGGCTGGCCACAGTCGGCCGGTCTAGAGGGAGATGTCCGGGTGTTACAAGAAGATTGGTTTCCTTATCCCAGTTCCCAGATGTTGGTAGTCTGGTAGGATTTCCTTCTTCAAGGTGTCGTAGTCACAGTGGTGGTCCAGGCGCTCTTGAGGGACGACCATGCTTAGGATCCGTCCTGCTTCCCTGCTCTTGTATTCCCAGTAGTCGTTGTGGATTATGGAGTTATGCTGTCTGTCCTCCTTGGAAAGTGTGCGGCCACGTCAGATGTACCCGGTGGAGGCAGCATGGGAGCCTGTCAGTCTGGTTGGTGCCGGAGCGGGATCTGGAGGGGGAGATGGTGCCCGTGCGGCTGCATGAGGGGCAGGAGAGCCGCTGACATCGACTGAGGCATCGGAGTCGGTCGAGTCATTGTAGTTGGCTTCCTTGGGTTCGTCTTCGTCGTCCTGGTCAGCTTTCCTAGGTGCTTCTGCCGTCCCTGTCAGTGGCACAAGCTAGAGAACTGCGGAGTCGCTGTGGCTGGATGGTGAGGGCTTCCTTGAGGGTCGTCGGCTCAGGGATCCCCGGGGCGGAGGGTCCAATAGCAGTTGTGGAAGCTGGAAGGTTATCGGGTACATCAGTTGTCAGAAGTTCATTCACTACGAGAAGCCTGTTGTTGACTTGGTAATGTCGTTGCCCGCCATTTTTGTCGGCGATGTGAAGGAGGACGGGTAAAAGGGTAATCTTGGTGGAGGCTGCAGGCTGAGCCGGAGGTGGTGAGGTCGGCTGGGAGCGGCGTCCCCAGGGGCCGGGCGGTGGTGAGGGAGTCACATGTGTGTGTGTTCCCAGGTAAGACCCGGAATTCCGGCAGGAGTGGGTTTGCTGGGTGATGTATGGTGGTGGAGGAAGCGGTAGTTGTCATCTTTTGGATTTCCTTCTGCCGGAGGAGACAGTCAGGTGAGACCCAAGAGTGTGGTCCATTACAGAGCAGGCAGCGTCGGTGAAAGGGTGTGCAGTGAGTGCAGTGATGATCCTGGGCGCAGAGGCTGCATCTCTGTACTTGTTCGGTGCACTTCCTGGTGTAGTGGGAGTACTGGTAGCACTTGAAGCATTGCCGGAGCTCCGTGAAGCGTTCCTGGGTCACTTGGGTGAGTGGTATGGTGATTCCTGCTCACTTAAGTCCATAGTCCGTGGCGTGGGTCGTTGCGATGGCCGTGGTGAAGGTCACCTTCAGTGTTGGTCTGCAGTTGACTTCGGCGTTGGAGATGGTCTTAAGAGAGTGAGAAAGAGAGAAAGAGATACTATACAACAAGGCTCGTACCAAAACTGCTATAACTAAACAATAGAGAAACGCTGAGGGTGCTGAACCTCAACACAACGGAACCGAGGAGCCAGGGTAACGATATACGGGATACTTGTGTTGAAGAATATGTTAGGCTGGCAGAAGGGTATGTGGCTGGATATACGAGGCGCACATTAGCACAAGTATATTGGAAAGTGCTGTTTAAGGTAAGATTAGTGGGTAAATGGAATGGACTAGAGAGAAAGAGGTAGTTGAGAGTAATAAAATAAATAGCCTCAAAAGTAGATAAGACAAAACATAAGAACATCGGATATCATTGCAGTAGAAAACTAACGGGTGGTAAGGTGGGACTTAGGAGCTAGTGCTCAACCCTGCAATCACATACACCTTGCTTTCTCTTTGTTTAAGGCCTAAAAGAAGCAAAATTGTTATGAAAATAGGCACGCAATATTTTGGACTTCTCTCCATTAGTGTTTATTTGTTTCGACTTTATATTTATTTAATTAAGTTTGAGTGTTAATGTAGCAAAATCTGAACCACTTTTCAATGTTTTGTCAGATAAAAAACATTTTCGTATGAAAGTATATCTTATTAAGAAAATAATGAAAATCTAATAGTAGCAAAAATTTGTTGCTTCACTTATGTTTCAAAGTGTAAGTGTAGCCTTGTTGTGTACAGTTGCCGGTGAGTGTGTTCGTATGGGCTGGACACACTGATCACATCTAAATGTTACTGACTT
>NC_091188.1:14233359-14253359 GCF_040958095.1 Procambarus clarkii
TCCAATTGGGACTGACTGTAATACATGAAAGAATTAATAGGTTGCACTCCTTTACTCATAATAAGACCAGTTGGTCGGAGTTCAGGATGCAAACTAAAACATGAAGAAATCACATGCCCCCTTCTCTTACAATGGGTACAATGTTTGACAGTGGACACATGGTATAACCAACTGCCGGTTTAGAATTAGCATTACTAGGCTTAGATGATCCTGGCAATGGAGTAACCATCTTAGGGTTAGTAAGAGAAGAGTTCACGGAGTAACTGTCGCACCAGGAGGAGACTTATACTGATAAGGAGTACGGTGAGCATTGAAATTTACTCTACGACTAGACTTAGGTGAAGTGGCCATAAACGGGGCCTTAGTCAGCAACTCATGCTCATCCGCGAGCTTTGACAGCTCATCAATATCGGTTACATTCTTTTGTTCTGCCATAAAAGTAGACAACTGGTCTGGAAGACAGGACAATACTTCTTCCATTATGAGAAGATTCTTTAGAGCATCAAAATCAGTGACTGCAAGTGACTTTAACCATCTGTTGCAAAAATTCGTCTTCTGACGAGTAAAATCGGCTATTGTCTGATCCTTGATTCTCCTTAGGTTCCTGAACTTTTGCCTGTGTGCCTCTGGATTTAGTTGGTAGGCATTGAGGATGCTTTTCTTTACAAAGTCATAATCAAAACTATGAGCGTCAGGGAGGGATGTGAAAACCTCCTGACTACGCCCCTTGAATTGAGACTGCATAATGGCTACCCACTGATCCCTTGGCCAGTTCATACTGATGGCAATTTTATTAAAATGTGCAAAGAAAACCTCAGGATCTTCCTCATTGAACTTGGGCAACTCTATATACTTATTCATCCTGATGGGATTATTATCACTATTTGTTGAAACATTACTAGTATTTCCATGCCCAGCTGCCATACGCTGTGATTCAAGCCTGAAGTTAGTGTCAGCCATTTGTTGTTGAATCTCTAATTGTTGCTTCTTTGTGGCTTCTATTTGCAACTGTACCGCAATTTCTAAACGCCTAGTCTCCAGCTCCCTTTGCTGAGCTTCAGCCTCTAATATTTGCTGTTGCTGTTGAGCTTCAATCTCTCTTTGACGAGCTTCAGCCTCTAATATTTGCTGTTCCTTTTGAGCTTCAAGCTTAGCATGGCTATTTGCGCTTCTAACTCAAGACGCTTTAACGTCATCTGATCACTCGACTCCTCTCTTAACTCTTCTAGAATTTCTTCATCTAAATCCCCATTCTCAACAAAATGCGTCACAATGACTTTCAATATTGGGCTTTAACCATTCTATTGCTGGCGGTCAAATCCAAATGATTTGCCATTTGTATTAACTCAGTCTTTTTAAGGTTCTGAATCCCTTCAAAGTCTGGGTGAGCCACCAACGCTGCAACTTTCTCCTCCATCGTTACTAACACTTGGCACTTGATTCACAAAATTAATTAACACAATGGCACTGCACTACACTTCACTGTAAAATTGTCACCACACTGAAAATTCGCTTGGCCTCACTGCACAAACAAAATATATAGGATGACTTACCTCAAAATCGTGAAACGTTGTTACTTGACACACAGGAAGGCTTGCTTGGCACATGGAATAGTTCTTAAGAAACACACAGAGACACTTGACACACTGGTACCTAGGAAGGCAAGGTTAGATTAGCATAGTTAAGTTAAAAATGGGACAATATTTCCCGGCACAGGCCCCCATAACTCTTTGTTACCTATCGTACGTTACGGCTCGTGATCCTACAGCAGCCAAACTTTAATAAGTCTAGGGATACGACACAACTGCTGTTCTCAATAGCGAATCACCAGTATAACCCCTTACTAGGTAATGAGCACAACAATAGAATCTTCATAGGACTGAAGAATAAAGACTAAGCATATGTATATAATTTATATTAAATAAATCTCAAAGGCAAACAGATGATTATATGGTCACAATATATCACATTAAAAATATCACTGTAACTTCCAGACATTAAATCAATACTAAGAATAATTATATGGCTAGAATAAAAGAATGACTTAACTCCAACAAGTGTTATCTCCCCGGTTTCTGCTCAGCTACTGAACTCCAATATGAGAGTCAAAAAACACATTGCCTTGCCCCGCGAATAAATTGCCAAAGTTACAATTATTAATATTTCAACAATGGAGCACTACATTGTGACAAGAGTAATCTTAAACTAACTTAATGAATAATTAGTACATATTGATATAGACAACAAAAGTACGTGTTTCTTTACATAGTAATTAAAATATGCATACAGAATAGCATAATGGCATGCACACTCCAGCAACGGACGATCCCACGACAATTTGCCAGATACAGTTCACTCAATTATTATTTCACTCTGTTACCCACTGATGATCACATATAAATCATTAGTTCCCGTGGGAAAACTGATCAGACAAAGAAATAAACAATCATTCCCACGATACGCTGGGCCTAACGCCAACACTGTAACATGAATGTGCATTTGCATAGAACATATAAGTATACAATATACATGCTTGTAATTTACATACAATTATAAATGTACATATTAATATATTCACTTACGTATCTTATAAGGGTACGTAACAGTGAGCACCATGGACTCATTGTGAGCGACATGGACACATTGTGAGCACCATGGACTCATTGTGAGCACCATGGACACATTGTGAGCACCATGGACTCATTGTGAGCACCATGGACTCATTGTGAGCGACATGGACACATTGTGAGCACCATGGACTCATTGTGAGCGCCATGGACTCATAATGAGCGCCATGGACTCATCTTGGTGTTTATTACTTGGCAAGTTACAATTTAGTGACAATTGTGTTCATTAATATTTTTCCGATCTAAAAATACTATTAAAAATAGTAACAGTGTCTTATCTTATAACTGTTCCAGCTGGTGTATGTTGCTTCCACAATTACGAACTATTACAATTCTAATCAGAAAAGCAATAAATCTTAATCCGGTTGTAATAAATTTGATAATAGTTGCAACAATTAGAATAGTTGCAATAGCAAACGCTCTACTTTGTGGCGTCTTGCAACCAACCACAAGGTCTTAACCTCCAACATCTTGCCCCTCCAGGTCACCTTCAAGTGGGAGGTCAACCCCCTCCAAGTCGCCAACTCCGGTAGACGAAAAAAGCTAAATCAATCATCAATAAAACTTCTGATACAGATAAGGTGAGTGGGAGGTAGCACAGCGGGACCTCCTTAAGCCTGCTGCTTCTGATGACGCTGGTTGTAATCTTGTGCTACTTCGATTTAACGGTGTTACCTGTCGGTGTTGCTGCTCCTGGCGGCGGGAATACCACTGCTGTTCCTGGCGCTACGTCTACCCCCGCCCCTGCTCTTGCTGCTGCCTGTTCTGCTACTGCTTATGGTACTAAAGTGGCTGCTATTTGTATTGTTATTAGTGGTGCTATTAGTATTGTTACTAGTGGTGATACTAGTATTGTCACTAGTGGGGTGCTACTAGTATTGTTACTAGTAGCACCCCACTAGTGACAATATTTATTACTATCACAGTAATAAATAATACAGTTACTATCTGTGTTATTGATGTTGTGTGGCATGGTGTTGACCTACTGTACCCCACACCACCCGGGTGCCTGGGGGTCATACTGAAAACCTAGCAAGGCTTCAGGAGAGGCCGCCACACTTCCTGTCGATTCAGTGAAAACACAGGTTGTGTACTTATTACAAGTCAAGGTGGTATAGTGGTAGAAGATGCTTCTAGTGGTCCGCTGGTCACTAGTTCGAGTCACCTAAGAGCTCTAGTTGATTTTCTCAATAATAAAATAATACATAGAGGAATTACACTAACGTGATATATATCAATGAGGAACTGGAGTGGGCTGCGAGGTGGCGGGACCCCGCGACTGAGGGGCTGCCAGCCACATACTCGGCCACTCTAAACAATGATTTCAGTAGAAATTCGGTTGTTTGACGATTCCAAGTCAGTGTGCCACCCCTGACTTGGCAAAGTCAGTATACTTTTGATAATAATGATAATATTAAGTAATGGTAACGTCTTCTCACAGAGATAATAACATGGGATAAAAACCCACAAATGTGTATTTGTGAAATTTATGTAAGGAAATAATATCCTTACTAATAATAATATAATGATATATTATTATTTATTATTATGGGTATTATTATGATTATTATTATAATAGCTGTTTCTATTACTATAGTTATTATGATTAGAGTATTATTAATATTATTGTTACTATGATTATTGATTTCTTTATTAATTATTATTATTATTGTTGCGACCCAACTTCGTAAACAAAAGGCCAAAGTGCATTCCATCCAGCCGCCAGACCCCTGTTTATGAATGAAAAACGGTTTACACACGACTCACAACTGCTGACGTCCGAACACTTCCGGAACAAGTGCTTTGCTGACGACTTTTGTTCCAACCACAACGCTGTAAAAGCTTCACCCACGTACTATAAATACAAATAATCCCCAACAGAACCTAAACACCTAACCTAACCAATGCCTAAATATGCAGAGTATGCTAATATATAACAATATTAATTTATATTTGAGAAAATTCATATTTTGAATGAACATCATGTTAAAATTGATGAATGTATATATGTAAGTTGTAAATATATTCAGTTTCATACGGATGTAAAAGTTCTTGTGAGACATTTAACATTAACAAATCAGTTAATAAGGTTGGTGTGTGTGGCGCAGGTGATGGCGCAGTTCGTGACCCAGGAGGGCGAGGAGGGCGGGAAGGCCAGGGGCGGCAGCGACGCCTCGGCCGCCCCCACCGCCGCCCACACCAGGTCCAGCAAGCCGCCCGTCGAGGACCGCGCGCTACAAGCAGTACTCGCCGCCCGCAGGAGGAGTCTCGAGAACGCTGGCAAGGCCGAACCGGTTGGTGGGGGTGGGGTGGAGGGGATACGTGTGTGGGGGTGTGTTAGTGTGTGTGGGGGGGTATGAGTGTGTGTGGGTGTATTAGTGTGTGTGGGTGTGTTAGTGTGTATGGGGGTGTTAGTGTGTGTGTGGGGGTGTAAGTGTGTGTGGGTGGGTGTCACTGTGTGGGTGTGTGTTAGTGTATGTGGGTGGGTGTCACTGTGTGGGTGTGTTAGTGTGCGTGGGTGTGTTAGTATGTGGGGGTGTTAGTGTGAGGGGTGTTAGTGTGTGGGGGTCTGTTAGTGTGTGGGGGTGTTAGTGTGTGGGGGGTGGGGGGTGTTAGTGTGTGGGGGTGTGGGGGGTGTTAGTGTGTGGGGTGTGTTAGTGTGTGGGGTGTGTTAGTGTGTGGGGTGTGTTAGTGTGTGGGTGTGTGTTAGTGTGTGGGGTGTGTTAGTGTGTGGGTGTGTTAGTGTGTGTGGGTGTGTTAGTGTGTGGGTGTGTTAGTGTGTGTGTTAGTGTGTGTGGGTGTGTTAGTGTGTGTGGGTGTGTTAGTGTGTGTGGGGTTTGTTAGTGTGTGGGCCTTTAGTGTGTGGGGGCGTGTTAATGTGTGGGGGTGTGTTAATGTGTGGGGGTGTGTTAGTGTGTGAGGGTGTGTTAGTGTGTGAGTGTGTGTTAGTGTGTGAGTGTGTGTTAGTGTGTGAGTGTGTGTTACTGTGTGAGTGTGTGTTAGTGTGTGAGGGTGTGTTAGTGTGTGGGGTGTGTGTTAGTGTGTGGGGTGTGTGTTAGTGTGTGGGGTGTGTGTTAGTGTGTGGGGTGTGTGTTAGTGTGTGGGGGTGTGTGTTAGTGTGTGTGGGGTGTGTGTTAGTGTGTGAGGTGTGTTAGTGTGTGAGGTGTGTTAGTGTGTGGGGTGTGTGTTAGTGTGTGTGGGGTGTGTTAGTGTGTGTGGGGTGCGTGTTAGTGTGTGTGGGTGCGTGTTAGTGTGTGGGGTGCGTGTTAGTGTGTGGGGTGTGTTAGTGTGTGTGAGGTGTGTTAGTGTGTTGGGGTGTGTTAGTGTGTGGGGTATGTTAGTGTGTGGGATGTGTTAGTGTGTGTGGTGTGTGTTAGTGTGTGTGGTGTGTGTTAGTGTATGTGGTGTGTGTTAGTGTGTGGTGTGTGTTAGTGTATGTGGTGTGTGTTAGTGTGTGGGATGTGTTAGTGTGTGCGGTGTGTGTTAGTGTGTGGGATGTGTTAGTGTGTGGGTGTGTGTTAGTGTGTGGGATGTGTTAGTGTGTGCGGTGTGTGCTAGTGTGTGTGGTGTGTGTTAGTGTGTTAGTGTGTGTGGGTGTGTTAGTGTGTGTGTTAGTGTGTGTGTTAGTGTGTTAGTGTGTGTGGGGTGTGTTAGTGTGTGGGGCGTGTTAGTGTGTGCGGGCATGTTAGTGTGTGGGGGTGTGTTAGTGTGTGAGTGTGTGTTAGTGTGAGTGTGTGTTAGTGTGTGAGTGTGTGTTAGTGTGTGAGTGTGTGTTAGTGTGTGAGTGTGTGTTAGTGTGAGTGTGTGTTAGTGTGTGAGTGTGTGTTAGTGTGTGAGTGTGTGTTAGTGTGAGTGTGTGTTAGTGTGTGAGTGTGTGTTAGTGTGTGAGGTGTGTTAGTGTGTGTGGGTGTGTTAGTGTGTGGGATGTGTGTTAGTGTGGGGGAGTGTTAGTATGTGGGGTGTGTGTTAGTGTGTGGGGGTGTGTTAGTGTGTGGGGGTGTGTTAGTGTGTGGGGGTGTGTTAGTGTGTGGGGTGTGTGTTAGTGTGTGGGGTGTGTGTTAGTGTGGGGTGTGTGTTAGTGTGTGTGGGGTGTGTTAGTGTGTGGGGTGTGTTAGTGTGTGTGGGGTGTGTTAGTATGTGGGGTGTGTGTTAGTGTGTGAGGTGTGTTAGTGTGTGGGGGTGTGTTAGTGTGTGGGGGGTGTTAGTGTGGGGGTGTGTTAGTATGTGGGGTGTGTGTTAGTGTGTGAGGTGTGTTAGTGTGTGGGGTGTGTTAGTGTGTGGAGTGTGTGTTGGTGTGTGGGGGGTGTGTTAGTGTGTGGGGTGTGTGTTAGTGTGGGGTGTGTGTTAGTGTGTGGGGTGTGTGTTAGTGTGTGTGAGGTGTGTGTTAGTGTGTGTCAGGTGTGTGTTAGTGTGTGTCAGGTGTGTGTTAGTGTGTGTGAGGTGTGTGTTAGTGTGTGTCAGGTGTGTGTTAGTGTGTGTCAGGTGTGTGTTAGTGTGTGTGAGGTGTGTGTTAGTGTGTGTGAGGTGTGTGTTAGTGTGTGTGAGATGTGTGTTAGTGTGTGTGAGGTATGTGTTAGTGTGTGTGAGGTGCGTGTTAGTGTGTGTGAGGTGTGTGTTAGTGTGTGTGAGGTGCGTGTTAGTGTGTGTGAGGTGTGTGTTAGTATGTGTGAGGTGTGTGTTAGTGTGTGTGTGGGGATGTGTTAGTGTGTGGGGTGTGCTAGTGTGTGGGAGTGTGCTAGTGTGTGGGAGTGTGCTAGTGTGTGGGAGTGTGTTAGTGTGTGGGAGTGTGTTAGTGTTTGGGTGTGTGCTAGTGTGTGGGAGTGTGCTAGTGTGTGGGAGTGTGCTAGTGTGTGGGAGTGTGCTAGTGTGTGGGAGTGTGCTAGTGTGTGGGAGTGTGCTAGTGTGTGGGAGTGTGCTAGTGTGTGGGAGTGTGTTAGTGTTTGGGTGTGTGCTAGTGTGGGAGTGTGCTAGTGTGTGGGAGTGTGCTAGTGTGTGGGAGTGTGTTAGTGTGTGGGAGTGTGTTAGTGTTTGGGTGTGTGCTAGTGTGTGGGAGTGTGCTAGTGTGTGGGAGTGTGCTAGTGTGTGGGAGTGTGTTAGTGTGTGGGAGTGTGTTAGTGTTTGGGAGTGTGTTAGTGTTTGGGTGTGTGCTAGTGTGTGGGAGTGTGTTAGTGTGTGGGAGTGTGCTAGTGTGTGGGAGTGTGTTAGTGTGTGGGAGTGTGTTAGTGTGTGGGAGTGTGCTAGTGTGTGGGAGTGTGCTAGTGTGTGGGTGTGTGCTAGTGTGTGGGAGTGTGTTAGTGTGTGGGAGTGTGTTAGTGTTTGGGTGTGTGCTAGTGTGTGGGAGTGTGCTAGTGTGTGGGAGTGTGTTAGTGTGTGGGAGTGTGCTAGTGTGTGGGAGTGTGTTAGTGTTTGGGTGTGTGCTAGTGTGTGGGAGTGTGCTAGTGTGTGGGAGTGTGTTAGTGTGTGGGAGTGTGCTAGTGTGTGGGAGTGTGTTAGTGTGTGGGAGTGTGTTAGTGTTTGGGTGTGTGCTAGTGTGGGAGTGTGCTAGTGTGTGGGAGTGTGTTAGTGTTTGGGTGTGTGCTAGTGTGTGGGAGTGTGCTAGTGTGTGGGAGTGTGTTAGTGTGTGGGAGTGTGTTAGTGTGTGGGAGTGTGCTAGTGTGTGGGAGTGTGTTAGTGTGTGGGAGTGTGTTAGTGTGTGGGAGTGTGCTAGTGTGTGGGAGTGTGTTAGTGTGTGGGAGTGTGTTAGTGTTTGGGTGTGTGTTAGTGTGTGGGAGTGTGCTAGTGTGTGGGAGTGTGTTAGTGTGTGGGAGTGTGTTAGTGTTTGGGTGTGTGCTAGTGTGTGGGAGTGTGTTAGTGTGTGGGAGTGTGTTAGTGTGTGGGTGTGTGCTAGTGTGTGGGAGTGTGTTAGTGTGTGGGAGTGTGTTAGTGTGTGGGAGTGTGTTAGTGTGTGGGAGTGTGTTAGTGTGTGGGAGTGTGTTAGTGTTTGGGTGTGTGCTAGTGTGTGGGAGTGTGCTAGTGTTTGGGTGTGTGCTAGTGTGTGGGAGTGTGCTAGTGTGTGGAGTGTGTTAGTGTTTGGGTGTGTGCTAGTGTGTGGGAGTGTGTTAGTGTGTGGGTGTGTGCTAGTGTGTGGGAGTGTGCTAGTGTGAGGGAGTGTGTTAGTGTTTGGGTGTGTGCTAGTGTGTGGGAGTGTGCTAGTGTTTGGGTGTGTGCTAGTGTGTGGGAGTGTGTTAGTGTGTGGGTGTGTGCTAGTGTGTGGGAGTGTGCTAGTGTGTGGGAGTGTGTTAGTGTTTGGGTGTGTGCTAGTGTGTGGGAGTGTGTTAGTGTGTGGGTGTGTGCTAGTGTGTGGGAGTGTGCTAGTGTGTGGGAGTGTGTTAGTGTTTGGGTGTGTGCTAGTGTGTGGGAGTGTGCTAGTGTTTGGGTGTGTGCTAGTGTGTGGGAGTGTGTTAGTGTGTGGGTGTGTGCTAGTGTGTGGGAGTGTGCTAGTGTGTGGGAGTGTGTTAGTGTTTGGGTGTGTGCTAGTGTGTGGGAGTGTGTTAGTGTGTGGGTGTGTGCTAGTGTGTGGGAGTGTGCTAGTGTGTGGGAGTGTGTTAGTGTTTGGGTGTGTGCTAGTGTGTGGGAGTGTGCTAGTGTTTGGGTGTGTGGGAGTGTGTTAGTGTGTGGGTGTGTGCTAGTGTGTGGGAGTGTGCTAGTGTGTGGGAGTGTGTTAGTGTTTGGGTGTGTGCTAGTGTGTGGGAGTGTGTTAGTGTTTGGGTGTGTGTTAGTGTGTGGGAGTGTGTTAGTGTTTGGGTGTGTGTTAGTGTGTGGGAGTGTGTTAGTGTGTGGGAGTGTGTTAGTGTTTGGGTGTGTGTTAGTGTGTGGGAGTGTGTTAGTGTTTGGGTGTGTGTTAGTGTGTGGGAGTGTGCTAGTGTGTGGGAGTGTGTTAGTGTGTGGGAGTGTGTTAGTGTTTGGGTGTGTGCTAGTGTTTGGGTGTGTGTTAGTGTGTGGGAGTGTGCTAGTGTTTGGGTGTGTGTTAGTGTGTGGGAGTGTGCTAGTGTTTGGGTGTGTGTTAGTGTGTGGGAGTGTGCTAGTGTTTGGGTGTGTGTTAGTGTGTGGGAGTGTGCTAGAGTTTGGGTGTGTGTTAGTGTGTGGGAGTGTGCTAGTGTTTGGGTGTGTGTTAGTGTGTGGGAGTGTGTTAGTGTTTGGGTGTGTGTTAGTGTGTGGGAGTGTGCTAGTGTTTGGGTGTGTGTTAGTGTGTGGGAGTGTGCTAGTGTTTGGGTGTGTGTTAGTGTGTGGGAGTGTGCTAGTGTTTGGGTGTGTGTTAGTGTGTGGGAGTGTGCTAGTGTTTGGGTGTGTGCTAGTGTGTGGGAGTGTGCTAGTGTTTGGGTGTGTGTTAGTGTGTGGGAGTGTGCTAGTGTTTGGGTGTGTGTTAGTGTGTGGGAGTGTGCTAGTGTTTGGGTGTGTGTTAGTGTGTGGGAGTGTGCTAGTGTTTGGGTGTGTGTTAGTGTGTGGGAGTGTGCTAGTGTTTGGGTGTGTGCTAGTGTGTGGGAGTGTGCTAGTGTTTGGGTGTGTGTTAGTGTGTGGGAGTGTGCTAGTGTTTGGGTGTGTGTTAGTGTGTGGGAGTGTGCTAGTGTTTGGGTGTGTGCTAGTGTGTGGGAGTGTGCTAGTGTTTGGGTGTGTGTTAGTGTGTGGGAGTGTGTTAGTGTGTGGGAGTGTGCTAGTGTGTGGGAGTGTGTTAGTGTGTGGGAGTGTGTTAGTGTGTGGGAGTGTGTTAGTGTGTGGGAGTGTGTTAGTGTGTGGGAGTGTGTTAGTGTTTGGGTGTGTGTTAGTGTGTGGGAGTGTGTTAGTGTTTGGGTGTGTGTTAGTGTGTGGGAGTGTGTTAGTGTTTGGGTGTGTGTTAGTGTGTGGGAGTGTGTTAGTGTTTGGGTGTGTGTTAGTGTGTGGGAGTGTGCTAGTGTGTGGGAGTGTGTTAGTGTTTGGGTGTGTGCTAGTGTGTGGGAGTGTGTTAGTGTGAGGGTGTGTGCTAGTGTGTGGGAGTGTGCTAGTGTTTGGGTGTGTGCTAGTGTGTGGGAGTGTGCTAGTGTTTGGGTGTGTGTTAGTGTGTGGGAGTGTGCTAGTGTGTGGGAGTGTGTTAGTGTGTGGGTGTGTGCTAGTGTTTGGGTGTGTGTTAGTGTGTGGGAGTGTGCTAGTGTGTGGGAGTGTGTTAGTGTGTGGGAGTGTGTTAGTGTTTGGGTGTGTGCTAGTGTGTGGGAGTGTGTTAGTGTTTGGGTGTGTGTTAGTGTGTGGGAGTGTGCTAGTGTGTGGGTGTGTGGGTGTGTGTGGGAGTGTGCTAGTGTGTGGGAGTGTGCTAGTGTTTGGGTGTGTGCTAGTGTGTGGGTGTGTGCTAGTGTGTGGGAGTGTGTTAGTGTGTGGGAGTGTGTTAGTGTGTGGGAGTGTGTTAGTGTGTGGGAGTGTGCTAGTGTTTGGGTGTGTGTTAGTGTGTGGGAGTGTGCTAGTGTGTGGGAGTGTGCTAGTGTTTGGGTGTGTGCTAGTGTGTGGGAGTGTGTTAGTGTGTGGGTGTGTGCTAGTGTGTGGGAGTGTGCTAGTGTTTGGGTGTGTGTTAGTGTGTGGGAGTGTGCTAGTGTGTGGGAGTGTGTTAGTGTGTGGGTGTTTCCTAGTGTGTGGGAGTGTGTTAGTGTGTGGGAGTGTGTTAGTGTGTGGGAGTGTGCTAGTGTTTAGGTGTGTGTTAGTGTGTGGGAGTGTGCTAGTGTGTGGGAGTGTGCTAGTGTTTGGGTGTGTGCTAGTGTGTGGGAGTGTGTTAGTGTGGGTGTGTGCTAGTGTGTGGGAGTGTGTTAGTGTGGGGTGTGTGCTAGTGTGTGGAGTGTGCTAGTGTGTGGGAGTGTGTTAGTGTTTGGGTGTGTGCTAGTGTGTGGGAGTGTGCTAGTGTGTGGGAGTGTGTTAGTGTGTGTGGGTGTGTTAGTGTGTGGGTGTGTTAGTGTGTGGGGTGTGGGTGTGTGTGTGTTAGTGTGTGTGGGTGTATGCTAGTGTGTGGGAGTGTGTTAGTGTGTGTGGGTGTGTTAGTGTGGGGTGTGGGGGTGTGTGTGTTAGTGTGTGTGGGGTGTGTTAGTGTGGGGTGTGTTAGTGTGTGGGTGTGTTAGTGTGTGGGAGTGTGTTAGTGTGTGGGTGTGTTTAGTGCCATTAAAAGGTGCAGGTGTTTGGGTACATGTGACTGGCGTGTGTACATTTGTGGGTGAGACCAGGACACAATAAACAATGTTAAGCAACAACCATACAGCCGTGTGCACCCCCCCCCCCGAGGACGGTGTCAACAACAACCATACAGCCGTATGCACCCCCCCCTGAGGACGGTGTCAACAACAACCATACAGCCGTGTGCACCACCCCCCCCCTGAGGACGGTGTCAACAACAACCATACAGCCGTGTGCACCACCCCCCCCCCGAGGACGGTGTCAACAACAACCATACAGCCGTATGCACCCCCCCCTGAGGACGGTGTCAACAACAACCATACAGCCGTATGCACCCCCCCCCCGAGGACGGTGTCAACAACAACCATACAGCCGTATGCACCCCCCCCCCCGAGGACGGTGTCAACAACAACCATACAGCCGTGTGCACCCCCCCCCCCCCGAGGACGGTGTCAACAACAACCATACAGCCGTATGCACCCCCCCCCTGAGGACGGTGTCAACAACAACCATACAGCCGTATGCACCCCCCCCCCCCGAGGACGGTGTCAACAACAACCATACAGCCGTATGCACCCCCCCCCCGAGGACGGTGTCAACAACAACCATACAGCCGTGTGCACCCCCCCCCCGAGGACGGTGTCAACAACAACCATACAGCCGTGTGCACCCCCCCCCCCCGAGGACGGTGTCAACAACAACCATACAGCCGTGTGCACCCCCCCCCCCCGAGGACGGTGTCAACAACAACCATACAGCCGTGTGCACCCCCCCCCCCCGAGGACGGTGTCAACAACAACCATACAGCCGTGTGCACCACCCCCCCCCCCGAGGACGGTGTCAACAACAACCATACAGCCGTGTGCACCCCCCCCCCTGAGGACGGTGTCAACAACAACCATACAGCCGTGTGCACCCCCCCCCTGAGGACGGTGTCAACAACAACCATACAGCCGTGTGCACCCCCCCCCCCGAGGACGGTGTCAACAACAACCATACATCCGTGTGCACCCCCCCCCCCCGAGGACGGTGTCAACAACAACCATACAGCCGTGTGCACCCCCCCCCCCCCCGAGGACGGTGTCAACAACAACCATACAGCCGTGTGCACCACCCCCCCCCCGAGGACGGTGTCAACAACTACCATACAGCCGTGTGCACCCCCCCCCCCGAGGACGGTGTCAACAACAACCATACAGCCGTATGCACCACCCCCCCCCCCCGAGGACGGTGTCAACAACAACCATACAGCCGTGTGCACCCCCCCCTGAGGACGGTGTCAACAACAACCATACAGCCGTGTGCACCCCCCCCCTGAGGACGGTGTCAACAACAACCATACAGCCGTGTGCACCCTCCCCCCCCCCCGAGGACGGTGTCAACAACAACCATACAGCCGTGTGCACCCTCCCCCCCCCCCGAGGACGGTGTCAACAACAACCATACAGCCGTGTGCACCACCCCCCTCCCCGAGGACGGTGTCAACAACAACCATACAGCCGTGTGCTCTGAGCTTCGCTAACAATATTTTATAAACTGTAATTGATTACCTGGAGGAGAGAGGGACCTCGTTGACTGAGGCAGGCGGTGCCGAGGACATCTCCCTCGGCGCTCACTTGATCACCTTTACTCTAGCGACTGTCGTTAAAGAACTTTAGTGACCACGGTCATCAGAGGTGAACCAGGAAGAGAGACTAGGAGACCAAAGCTGAGGGCAACGGGGAGGTCAATTGTGAAATCAAGGTCAACCCTAAAATCATCCCCTGAAGTCAACAGGAGAATGGGCAACGGGTACATCAACAGCTAGTTACAGTTTACTCCGTGGTTCGTGGGTAACTAGGATCTCAGCCACGCAATATACGAAGGTTCACAGCCACGCAATATACGAAGGTTCTTAGCCACGCAATATACGAAGGTTCTTAGCCACGCAATATACGAAGGTTCACAGCCACGCAAGAGTAATGTTCGCGAGATGTATCTCTCGCGAACATCTATTGTATCGCGAGATGTGTCGCCTGCTGCAGCATTATAGTCGGAATTTATCAGTAATGAGTTCTAAGTCTAATCTCATAAGAGCGAGTCTGAGCTCGTGGTGGAAATACGAGCTGGAGGAAGGCAAAGGTCGGATGGCGAGAACAAATTCTTGCATTAGCGTACACGACAACGTTCGTCACAACAACCAGATATAAAGTTGGACTCGGGTGAACATATTCAGCTTGAGGCTGCAGAGGTAGAATTCGTAGTGAATTTGGATTCGCGAGTGAACCCACTAATCTGGCTATTCAAAGTTTGAATAATTTGGGATATTAAAGTCCAGCCCGTCCTCAAAATAAAGACCTAAAAGTGATTCCATGCCCCAGTCAAACCCCCTGTTTATGAATGAAAAACGGTTTACACACGACTCACAACTGATGACATTCGAACAGTTTCGGAACAAGTGCTTCACCGACGAATTTTGTTCGAACTTCAGCGCTGTAAATGCTTCACCCACGTACTACAAATTCAAATAATCGCCAACAGAACCTTATCTCCTAACCTAACCTATGCCTATATATGCACAATATTCTAATATATTATAATATTAATTTTTATTTGAGAAAATTCCTGTTTTGAATGAACAGTATGTAAAAATTTATGAATGCATCTGTGGGGTCGACCGCTGGATGTAATGGACTTGAGTCGAGGACGGGTTGTAAAATATGGGACTGAATGTTTGTGGTTCGAATCTTAGTTTTTGGGTTTGTAATCTGAATTGACCAGACATTTGTTGTGCAAATCTAAGTTTTAGATACAGTTTCTGGTACATAAAGGAGGTTATGAGGAGGTGCACCACCTCATAAACATAGGCCAAATGCTCGATAGTTCAGCCGCCAAACCTGTTTTGAAAGAAAAACACTTGCACACAACTCACAACCGGTGATATATAAACTTTTCTCGAACAATGTTTTGCTCAAGTACTACGTTCGTATCGCACATGTGTAAATGGTTCACCCCACCTCGTTCTCATCAACAAAAGCCAAATGCTCGTTAATCCAGCCTCCAAACCTCCTGTTTATAAGTGAAAAACGGATTACACACGACTCGTAACTCATGACGGTCTTAGATTTCTCAAATGGTGGTTTTCTGACGAATTGTTTGAATCACAACTCTTGTAAATGCTTCACCCACATACTTGAAATACAAATAATTGCCAATAGAACCTAAACACCTAACCTACGTCATATCACATAGAATATCTGACAAATATTAATTTCTTTATAATAATACTGTAATAATAATGATAATAATAATAATGCAATAATAATAATGTTTATTCCGGTAAAAGTACACATGAAAAGCTATTTTTAAAACAATACATTAAAATTATAAATGCATCCTTGGGGTTGGCCGCTAGTTAGCTTAGCCTGAGGACAGGTTGTTCACTCGCCAACCTGTCTTCAGGCCAGACTCGTTAAAGCGGCGGCCGTCCCCCAAGATGCATTCATCAATTTTTCCGTATTGTATATTAAAAATTGGTTTCTTGCCATATATAAATTAATATTCTTATATATTAAAATTCTGTGTATAGGAAGGTTAGGTTAGGTTAGCCAATTCGAACAGAGGTCGTCAGTGAAGCACTGTTCAAATAATCTTCGATCATCATGAGTTTTGAGTCATGTGTAAACCTTTTTTTCATTCACAAGCTGGATTAACGAGAATTTTTGCTTTGTTGATGAGGACGGACTGCACTCACTTACTACAACATCAACCTGTCATCAACAACAAAGGCCAAATGCTTGTTAATCCAGCTGCCAAACCCCTGTTTATGAAACAGAAACGACTTACACACGACTCTCAGTTGATGAGGTTTCTCGAACAGTGCTTCGCTGATGAATTCTGCTCGAATCGCAATGCAGTAAATGCTTCACTCACGTACTTCAAATAAAATAATCAGAAACAGAACCTAAACACCTAACTTAACCCACGCCTACCTATGCATAGAAATTTATTATTAACTTAAAAATTGGTTAAGTCTCATATATAACACACAATGTCAATATTGATGAATGAGTCTTGAGGGACGGCCGCCCCTTTAACGAGCCTGGCCTGAGGATGGATTGTACACAGACAAAGCATTACCAGCAGAACCTTAACACTTAAAAACCTTACTATATACCAAATTCCTATATATAATAAGATTAATATAAATGAGAAAATACTGATTTTGACTCCACACAACGTTACAGTTCATGAATACGTGGTTAGGGTGGGCGTGGCCGAGCGTTACCTGGGCAGCGGCTGGGCATGTCGGCCACGCCCCGCCCTCAAGGGTACAACACATTCTGATGACATACAAATCTGGGTTCGGGTGTCTTAAAGCTGAAGATTTTTAAGGTGCTTCGTATTTGGTAATATATATATATATATGTCGTACCTAGTAGCCAGAACTCACTTCTCAGCCTACTATTCAAGGCCCGATTTGCCTAATAAGCCAAGTTTTCCTGAATTAATATATTTACTATAATTTTTTTCTTATGAAATGATAAAGCAACCCTTTTCTCTATGTATGAGGTCAATTTTTTTTTATTGGAGTTAAAATTAACGTAGATATATGACCGAACCTAACCAACCCTACCTAACCTAACCTTTATTTATAGGTAAGGTTAGGTTAGGTAGCCAAAAAAAGCTAGGTTAGGTTAGGTTAGGTAGGTTAGGTAGACGAAAAAACATTAATTCATGAAAACATGGCTTATTAGGCAAATCGGGCCTTGAATAGTAGGCTGAGAAGTGCGTTCTGGCTATTAGGTACGACATATATATATATATATATATATATATATATATATAATATATATATATATATATATATATATATATATTATTATTGCATTACAATTTATAGGAGTGTGTCCAGGATTATTCTTATATACTGATAAGTGTCTCCCCCATTCAACTGGTTGACCCTGTTCTGTGAGTTAGTTGTTGGTCTTCACTATTTATATGGGCATGGCTTTGGCCTCGGTGGGGTTGAGTCTTATTCCAATCTGCTTTGCCTCTTCACTGATACAGTCTAAGCATTTGGGTGTACGGCGCGCTGCATCCCTTCCTTTTATCATGATGACAAAGTCGTCCGCGTAGTTTAGCAGCCTGCAGTGTTGTGAGAGTTTCAGTCTCATTATTCTTTCCACTAAACATTTTAAGAGTAAGGGGGCTGAGTATGCGTCATTGTGGTGTACCGGCTTCAAGGAGACAGGGTTGATTGATGATTTATGGTGATAAAGCCACCCAAGAAGTGGCATGGGCATGAATTGCCCGTAAGGAGACAAGATTGTTGTTGTTTTAGATTCAGCTACTCAGAACAAAAAGTTCCAAGCAGCACTGGTTATGGTGAGCCCATCGTACTCACCTTACACAGGAGATGTACACCAGGGGACAGGATGTTGTTGTTGTTGTTGTTGTTGTTTTAGATTCAGCTACACGGAACAAAAAGTTCCAAGTGCCTAAATTCTGTATTCTCTTGAGCGCAGGCGGGAGAGATACATAATAATTTACATGTGGAAAATATTAGAGGGCCTGGTCCCAAACCTGCACACAGAAATAACACCACATGAGACCAGAAGGCATGGCAGGATGTGCAGAAGATTAACTCAATCAACATCAGAGGTCCGAGACTGTTCAACACGCTTCCACTACACATAAGAGGCATAACTGGCCGATCCCTCGCAGTGTTCAAGAGAGAACTTGATAAACACTTTTAAAGGATACCCGATCACCCAGGCTGTGATTTATGTCAGGCTGCGAACAGCTGCGTCCAACAGCCTGGTTGACCTGTCCAGCAACGAGGAGGCCTGGTCGAGGACCGGGGCGCGGGGACGTTGATCGCCCAAAATCATCGCAAGGTACGGTAGCACAAGCTATGGTGAGCCCATAAGTGGAAGCTCTTTGGAGCCATGATCAGTATCAATAGCTGATACTAACTGATACTGGAGATGTGGGATGGGGTCCGTGGACGCACCAATCCATCAAGACCATACAGCTGGTCAAACCGGTGAATTGATGGGGTTCACACGTCGTTCACAGCTGAGTGCCACAGGAGTCAGCTGGGCTGTCGACGGGCTGGCCACAGTCAGCCGGTCTAGAGGGAGATGTCCGGGTGTTACAAGAAGATTGGTTTCCTTATCCCAGTTCCCAGATGTTGGTAGTCTGGTCGCATTTCCTTCTTCAAGGTGTCGTAGTCACAGTGGTGGTCCAGGCGCTCTTGAGGGACGACCATGCTAAGGATCCGTCCTGCTTCCCCGCTCTTGTATTCCCAGTAGTCGTTGTGGATTATGGAGTTATGCTGTCTGTCCTCCTTGGAAAGTGTGCGGCCACGTCAGATGTACTCGGTGGAGGCAGCATGGGAGCCTGTCAGTCTGGTTGGTGCCGGAGCGGGATCTGGAGGGGGAGATGGTGCCCGTGCGGCTGCATGAGGGGCAGGAGAGCCGGTGACATCGACTGAGGCATCGGAGTCGGTCGAGTCTTTGGACTCGACTTCATCGTCCTGGTCAGCTTTCCTGGGTGCTTCTGCCGTCCCTGTCAGTGGGACAAGCTAGAGAACTGCGGAATCACTGTGGCCGGATGGTGAGAGCTCCCTTGGGGGTCGTTGGCTCAGGGATCCCCGGGGCGAAGGGTCCAATAGCAGTTGTGGAAGCTGGAAGGTCATCGGGTACATCAGTTGTCGGAAGTTCATTCGCGACGAGCAGCCTGTTGTTGACTTGGTAATGTCGTTGCCCGCCATTTTTGTCGGCGAGGTGAAGGTGGTCGGGTAAAAGTGTAATCTTGGTGGAGGCTGCAGGCTGGGCCGGAGGTGGTGAGGTCGGCCGGGTGCGGCATCCCCAGGGGCCGGGCGGTGGTGAGGGAGTCACATGTGTGTGTGTTCCCAGGTAAGACCGGGAATTCCGGCAGGAGTGGGTTTGCTGGGTGATGTATGGTGGTGGAGGAAGCGGTAGTTGTCATCTTTTGGATTTCCTTCTACCGGAGGAGACAGTCAGGTGAGACGCTAGAGTGTGGGCCATTACAGAGCAAGCAGGGTCGGTGGAAGGATGTGCAGTGAGTGTAGTGGTGATCCTGGGCGCAGAGACTGCATCTCTGTACTTGTTCGGTGCACTTCCTGGTGTAGTGGGAGTACTGGTAGCACTTGAAGCATTGCCGGAGCTCCGTGAAGCGTTCCTGGGTCACTTGGGTGAGTGGTATGGTGATTCCTGCTCACTTAAGTCCATAGTCCGTGGCGTGGGTCGTTGCGATGGCCGTGGTGAAGGTCACCTTCAGTGTTGGTCTGCAGTTGACTTCGGCGTTGGAGATGGTCTTAAGAGAGTGAGAAAGAGAGAAAGAGATACTATACAACAAGGCTCGTACCAAAACTGCTATAACTAAACAATATAGAAACGCTGAGGGTGCTGAACGTCAACACAACGGAACCGAGGAGCCAGGGTAACGATATACGGGATACTTGTGTTGAAGAATATGTTAGGCTGGCAGAAGGGTATGTGGCTGGATATACGAGGCGCACATTAGCACAAGTATATTGGAAAGTGCTGTTTAAGGTAAGATTAGAGAGTAAATGGAATGGACTAGAGAGAAAGAGGTAGTTGAGAGTAATAAAATAAATAGTCTCAAAAGTAGATAAGACAAAACATAAGAAGATCGGATATCATTGCAGTAGAAAACTAACGGGTGGTAAGGTGGGACTTAGAAGCTAGTGCTCAACCCTGCAATCACATACACCTTGCTTTCTCTTTGTTTAAGGCCTAAAAGAAGCAAAATTGTTATCAAAATAGGCACGCAATATTTTGGACTTCTCTCCATTAGTGCTTATTTGTTTGTTTGGACTTTATATTTATTTAATTAAGTTTGAGTGTTAATGTAGCAAAATCTTAACCACTTTTCAATGTTTTGTCAGATAAAAAACATTTTCGTATGAAAGTATATCTTATTAAGAAAATAATGAAAATCTAATAGTAGCAAAAATTTGTTGCTTCACTTATGTTTCAAAGTGTAAGTGTAGCCTTGTTGTGTACAGTTGCCGGTGAGTGTGTTCGTATGGGCTGGACACACTGATCACATCTAAATGTTACTGACTTTTGCAACACAACTCAAACGCCATTGTTTCACTGATAAAAAGGCTGGTGGAATTCAGTCTGGCGGAACTGATGATTAGGAAGCTCAGTGACGATAAGTTAGGAATTCAACACA